>NC_065445.1:101957163-102233968 GCF_917563875.1 Diabrotica virgifera virgifera
CTCGAGGGTTGAAGTGCCGATGGTGCAATTAGAAAAAACAAGAAGTGTCCTCGAAATAAAAATTGACCTGTGTTGTGTTTGCATATTTTATAATGTGTCTTTAGGTCGGTACCATTTTTGGTGCATTATCTTGTATAATAATTTTACAAGATAAATGTTTTTAAAGTCTCTAAATTCTACTAAATAAATACATTGCTAATACTTTATATTATGCTTGTTTTATTTATATCATATTATATGAGGATAATAATTACGTGAATCATAATTAAGGTCGAATTATTTACGTGAACCGAGGACGTATCTTTCACGTGAAAACTAATATATACGTTCCCTAAAAATATGTTAATCAACACGTGTTTGCAACGTGAATTTCCCGAAACATTTTATTGCTATTTAAGGTAAATAGCACGTCTATTGAAGACGAGTTATTCACGTAATTTAAAGACGAATTTCCAATGTGACATTCCAACGAAATTTTCACGTGAAATTCACGTAAGCAATTTACGTATATTGGTGACAAATGTACCCAAAATTCACGTCTTTAACACGTCGGTCTGTTTGCTGGGAATTCATGGTCAAAAAGTCGAACCATATTAAACGAGATCATATTAGACTAGACTATTAGACATTCGTAATATTCACACAATACACATAAGAACTAAAACTACTCGAAACTACCGGAATTTTTTTTATATCGTCGTTGTATCCGTTTATTTAATTGTAATTATATTTTGTTTGTATAACCGGACTGCACTTAAAATAATCAGTTCATTTTTGAAGTTGTTCTTTTTTATTTCAATAAATCATTCTAACAAGTGTTAAGTTTTTCATCACCTGATGCTAGCTTACACAGGGTAAATGCGAAGATACAATTCCGCCTTCTACCAGATTTTCTAGTTATTTATATTTAACGCGGAATCTAAAACTACGTTCTCGGGGGGACGTACCCCCCTGTTCGTTACTCATAATTCGAAAAGCCAGTCAGTGCAAGTTTTATAAATAAACAATATATAAAAAAGAAAAATAAAAAAATTATCAAATTACGTCTATAAAAGAGGAAGAAAAATATTCAATAGATTAAACGAATGCTCAACTTACCCAGACAAAACAATATGGGGTAGGTACGTTAGTATACTTAGAAAAGACCTCGTAATCGTAGTATTCGAAGCTAAGCGCTGTTCACACCACCACGCACAAACGATACGTCCGAGACAGTTTGTGTAAAATGGTCAGATAACAGGTGGCAGACATTTTGATCTGTTAGATACACCACGCCCGATTACTTAATATTCTAGCAATTGCAAATATTGTGTTTTGTGTAAATTGTGAGTATAGTAATATCGTTATTATTATGCGTGTTTACATACAGTCGGATGCTCAACTTACCCAGACAAAACAATATGGGGTAGGTACGTTAGTATACTTAGAAAAGACCTCGTAATCGTAGTATTCGAAGCTAAGCTCTGTTCACACCACCACGCACGAACGATACGTCCGAGACAGTTTGTGTAAAATGGTCAGATAAGCAGGTGGCAGACATTTTGATCTCTTAGATACACCACGCCCGATTACTTAATATTCTAGCAATTGCAAATATTGTGTTTTGTGTAAATTGTGAGTACCTATAGTAATATCGTTATTATTATGCGTGTTTACATACAGTGGGAAAAATGAAATATTACCCATAAACGATCACATCAATCACTTATTTTGTATTTGCTGTTTTTTTCGATAACAAACGTTTGTTGTTTGTTATTTATAGAAAAATACAGCAAATACAAAATAAGTGATTGATATGATCGTTCATAGGTAATTTTTCATTTTTCATTGTATTAGAACATTTGCCTAGAAGAGGTCAAATTAGTATTTGTACATATTTGTATTAGAACATTTGCCTAGAAGAGGTCAAATTAGTAGTTGAGATCAATTTGATTTACAGGAAAGGCTAAAGAAATTCAGACCTACATGTGCCGGCGAAAACTCAACCAGAAGTTGATGAACCACCACAGAAACTGGTATCAGACGATTATCTAGACATGAGTGTAAAAAATGTCAAACATCACTTTGTCTGCAACACGCAAATTTTGTATGTGCGATTTGTTTGATTAATCCTATTCAACCTAACAAATAACAAGAATAATCTTGCAATTAGTTTTTTGCTTTTTAACTATTTTCAATTTATCGTATACATGCTAACTTCGTGTTATGGAATAAAAAATACGTCTAAGGTATAAACATTTAAGATACATCCCGCATGCACGCCAATGGTTAATATAAAATTCTTAATTGAATGTCAAAAAATGCGCAATAATTACCTCTTAAAACTTACCAAATTTCATTTGCATATCTCAACCGGTTTTAGAGCAATAAATAAATCTTCAGTTTGTAAGAAAAAATTCAACATCCCGTATCTTGGAAATGAAGCATTTGTGGACATATGTTTATAAAGCAAACAGTCATCATTTTTTCATGAAGAATTAGCTACTTCTTAAAGTTTGTCGCACTTATTTAGAAAAACCCTGCATTGATGAATAATATGGCCAGTTGTTGAAGTACCTAACTTTTTTATTATCCCACATAAGCGAATGAATCAAAAAGCAAAATGTTAAGAAAGCCTAAAGCTACAGTTTAGTTTTAATTTCAATATTTTAGATACGCTAGAATATTCCACAGGGTGTTCCAAACTTTGAGGAAAAAACACACTATCATTGTTACACCTGGTATACAATGACACTTAAGTACCTGTTTAGCAATAATATTATTACATCGATATTCTTGAAGAATAAAGCTATAATATGCTAAAAAAATCACTAAAATCGGACAACAGATTTAGGAAATACGAGACATAAAAAATGTACCATTTTTAAGGTGGTGCGTTAATTTTGATGCTTAGTGTATTTAGTTAAAATGTTTGCCAACAATTGTTCCGAAATCATTTCTTTGTGGCATTTTTCAATGTGTTTGTGTTTTTTATTTTTGGTATTGTTTTAATAAATTTTTTTATGAAGTAGTATTAAAATTAGTTTAATAGTTAAATAAAATATTAATAAACTGTTCAAAGTATATTTATTTCGTTGAAATCATAATAGAAGTATAACTTCTTACGTGTGTACAAAGTACCTACACACATTCTTTTTTTTTTCACCCGTGTAATACTTATTAAAATAAATATTATAGAAGTTTTCAGGGACTTTCGGCCCTCGGCAATAATGTAGTCTTTCATGCTGCGTTTAAATTTTTCAAAAATGCTTATTAATTTTCTGAGGATTCGAAAAAAATGAAAGCTATTGGCCCGAAATTTTGCGCCTACGCTCTTAAATAAATGTTTAAAAGTGTCTACAATTCATTCCTTCGTGCGTCGCCGCTCCTGCAATACTTAGAGCCGATTTACCGATGGATTCTCATGTAGTTTTGTCTTCTGAATACAAATCTGAAAACGGTATTTCGAATCTCTAACCATCTTCGAGATAACCGACCTCAAAGTCTAAAATGTGACGTCACAATCCTTCTTCAAATATTTATTTTCTGCCGACACACTAAGGCCCGCTACTTTGTCTCGATTAACAGCCGGTTACTTAACCGGGGTTTAATCGGAACCTCTTTAGGGTCTCTTGCGTTGTAATAAACGCAATTACAAGTAATATTATAATTATAAATAAGTATAATAATAACTATAATTGCATTTATTACAACGCAAGAGACCCTAAAGAGGTCCCGATTAAACCCCGGTTAACTAACCGGCTGTTAATCGAGACATAAAGTACCGGGCCTAAACGTCAACTGAAATCGTCGCTATACTTTGTTTTTAAACCAAGAGGAGTAAACTCAAAAGATAGATTCACACCCAAGAAAGTCACTATCAATATCACCAATTACATCTTCTTTTTTTGTTGTACATATCGGCCTTTGACGGTAATCCATAAATATTATATTATAGGTACTAATACGTCGCTAAAAAGTTCTAAAAACAACTGTTTTTTATATAAAACATACTAATAATCTACAAATTAAAGGAATAACGCGGAAAATACAAAAAATCGCTGATATAACTTAATTAACCTTTAAAATGCCAAAATTTTATAAATGTTATTAGTGTCAAAATTTGATATCAGTGGAGTAAACTTGCCTGAGGTTGGACTAATTACAAACAAGCTTTACATCGCATGAAATTTGAATTACTCCTCTTGGTTTAAAATAAGACAATAGTAGGCTAGTTTTAATTTGAATTTGTTAAGCAAAACATAGGTTATTTACATTTGAGTTTGACACTTCGTAAATGTCAAACTAAATTTTAAATTGTGTATTAATAAAATATAAATGACATTTGATATTGAATTTAATTATTATATAAAATAAATAAGATGTTTAAAAAGCCTAAGGATACAACTTGCATGGGTTTAACATGGAACGAGCACACTCTACAATGGTACAATAGGTACAAACGCAGTGGAAGCGTGCTGGGCCCATAACCTGTTATAAATTGAGTTAGGTGAGCTGACTAAATGACCAACAACGATTATAATTCACTCAATTACAGGACAATAGGAAAACATTTTACTTGAACATAACTGACATTATATTTTCTTATTTTTTTGACATTACATTACAACTTCTAGACTGTCGATACTGTCAATACATAGAGTATGTACAACTATAGAATAATATCTACTTTTAATATTGTATATTCTAACAAAAACTAATTTCACACTTGTACGTTTTTCATCCAGCGTGCACTCTTAAATGCTTTTTCAAATAGCCTGTTCGAGAAAACTGCTTAAAACAAATTTCACACTTGTAAGGTTTCTCTCCAGTCAATGTCAAATGTGCTTTCAAAGTATCTGCTCTATTAAACTGTTTACAACAAATTTCATACTTGTAAGGTTTCTCTCCAGTGTGCAATCGCTTATGCTGTTTATTAACTGGGTGAGTAAATTGCTGAAAACAAATTTTACACCTATATGGTTTCTCTCCAGTGTGAAATCGCTTATGGCATTTATTAACTGGGTGAGCAAATTGCTTAAAACAAATTTCATAGTTGTATAGTTTTTCTTGTCAAACTTGTAGTTTTTCTCCAGTGTGAACATGTATGTGTTCAGTTAAATGATCTTTTCGTGCAAACTGTTTAGAACAAATTTCGCACTTGTAAGATGTTTCTCCAGTGTGAACTCTCAAATGCGTTTTCAAATGATTTGCCTGAGTAAACTGCTTAAAACAAATTTTACACTTGTAGGGTTTCTCTCCAGTGTGCACTCTCAAATGTGCTTTCAAATGATTTGCCTGAGCAAATTGCTTAAAACAAATTTCACACTTGTATGGTTTTTTCCAGTGTGAACATGTATGTGTTCAGTTAAATGATCTTTTCGTGCAAACCGTTTAGAACAAATTTAGCACTTATAAGGTTTTTCTCCTGTGTGCACTCTCAAATGTTTTTCAAATTAGTTGCCTGAGTATACTGCTTAAAACAAATTTTACACTTGTGGGGAAAACTACTTGCTATAGTAAACTGCTGAAAACAAATTTTACATTTGTAGGGTTTCTCTCCAGTGTGCACTCTCAAATGTGCTTTCAAATGATTTGCCTGAGCAAATTGCTTAAAACAAATTTCACACTTGTATGGTTTTTTCCAGTGTGTACATGCCTGTGTTCAGTTAAATGATCTTTTCGTGCAAACCGTTTAGAACAAATTTAGCACTTATAAGGTTTTTCTCCTGTGTGCACTCTCAAATTTTTTTTCAAATTAGTTGCCTGAGTATACTGCTTAAAACAAATTTTACACTTGTAGGGTTTCTCTCCAGTGTGCACTCTCAAATGTGTTTTCAAAGGATTTGCCTGAGTAAATTGCTGAAAACAAATTTCACACTTGTAAGGTTTCTCTTCAGTGTGAAGTCTCAAATGTACCTTTAAACTACTTGCTTTAGTAAACTGCTGAAAACAAATTTTACATTTGTAGGGTTTCTCTCCAGTGTGCACTCTCAAATGTGTTTTCAAATGATTTGCCTGAGCAAATTGCTTAAAACAAATTTCACACTTGTATGGTTTTTTTCCAGTGTGAACATGTCTGTGTTCAGTTAAATGATCTTTTCGTGCAAACCGTTTAGAACAAATTTCGCACTTATAAGGTTTTTCTCCTGTGTGCACTCTCAAATGTTTTGTCAAATTAGTTGCCTGAGTATACTGCTTAAAACAAATTTTACACTTGTAGGGTTTCTCTCCAGTGTGCACTCTCAAATGTGTTTTCAAATTATCTTCTCTATTAAACTGTTTACAACACATTTCACACTTGTACGGTGTTTCTCCAGTGTGCACTCTCGAATGTTTTTTTAAACTACTTTCTGCAATAAACTGTTTAAAACAAATTTCACACTTTATTTCCTTTTCCACGTCAAGTTGACTTGCACGTCGCTCTTTATTACTTGTATGTACAGATATTGTTTCCATAAATTGCAATGAGTTCTCCTCTTGAATACATTCTAAAATAAAAACAAGAGAATTTAGAAATGCAATTGGTAAACAAGAGAATGTAAATGTTATCGCAATACAATAGATACAGTTGAAACCGCGAGTCTTTACCCGTGCGTCATCATTTAAAGCATACGAAATAAGTCGGAAATCTATTTCACGCAACAACTGACAGAAAGTGGCTACTGTTCCGATTAGGGGTTTTATTATAAAATTTGACGTTATCAAATATATAGAATGTCAAATGTAAGTTTTGCTTCAAAATTTTTGTGCAGAATTACAGCTACATTTGAAGTAGCTTAATAAATTCTTTTATTATTATTGATTAATAAATAAATAAACAATTTATAAAATAATTCAATACCATATTATATTTTTGTTATTTTATTCACTTTGACGGAAATCTAAACACAATCATTTCTTTACTGTGTGAATGACGTTAGCTTTGTATCTTTTAAATATTAATTGCCAAAATATAATTATTTACCTTAAAATTTCAGAGCCCAATATAAAATTAGTTGTGAAAACAACTGTTGGTGTAATATAAAGAAACTTCAAAACGCAAAAATTCGACAAAAACCGCAAAAAATTCAACTGACTGACAGCCACAAATGTAAACAAAGCAGAAACGTCAAACAAATTGTGCTTAAAATATGAAAACATACCGAATCGTCTTTTTTTGTACCTATCTCTTTTCAATGCACTTAGTCTAGATGGGTCATAAAAATAACATGGGTTTTTAATTAATAACAAACGGCAGCTGGTTTGTCATGAGTTTCATGCGTGGAAGAGAATGATGCTAGATAAAAAGTATGTGTTTTATTTCTCCAGGTATTAATGACGCACGGGTAAAGACTCGCGGACTCAACGTATTTACAGTTTCTGACCTTGTATAAATAATGCAAGTCTCATAAAAGCGAAAAAAGTGAATATACAGTTCATTTTTCAATTGAATTAGTAGTATTGCTTACGCTGTTCGTAATGTAGTTCGAAATTTGACTTGGGCTAATTAGTCCATGTGGTGAGACCGCTCCCGTCTGGAAAAATTTCTGATTCGGTTTCTTTGTGGATTCCTACTCAAAAATCCAAATCTGCACCTCCACGTGGTAGAAGGTGGGCAACATTAACTTTTGATGGCTGACGCAGTTAGGGACCGAGTGATTGCCGGAATAAGCAATCCCCGTTTACTGGCCAACAGCTTCGGGTGGAGGAGCGAGTAAACGGTAGGGCACCCCTTTGTCCTGGAGCTGGGAAACTAGCTTCAAAGGCGGAAGAACCGCGGAAGCGGTCAACGGCATAGAGATGAGGAAGAAAGATTGGGACAAGACACCTCATTAAAGATCCGGATTGGATAAGTCCTAGTAGAATCAAATGGCTATGCTTGCAGCGAAATTCAATTCCGGAGTAAGCTCCTCAATCGGATCTCCGGGAGGAGCAGTTACAAGTATAACAAATAGATTAAAATGCAAAGAAAACATGAGAATAGGCACATGGAACGTGAAAACCATGGCACAGGAAGGTAAAATCCAGAATGCAATCCAAGAAATGCGACACATTAAATTAAATATTCTAGGAATAAGCGAGATGCGTTGGCCAGGCTCAGGAACCGCAAATATCGGAGAACACCGCGTGTACTACTCTGGAACAGATAACGGCAAACATGAATTAGGTGTCGGTATTATATTGACAAAAGAAGTTGCAAAATCTGTTGACAACTTCATCCCAGTCCCAGCAAGAGTTATGCTCATACAACTGAAAGCAAGACCAATCGACATCAATATAATTCAAGTGTATGCACCTACAATAGAAGGAACAGAAGAAGAGGTAGAAGAACTATACCGTAGCATTGATGAAGTCGTGAAAAGGTTGAAAAAGCAAGACCTAACAATTGTCATGGGTGACTTCAATGCCAAAGTTGGGGCTAGCAAAACATCATCTGCAGTTGGACCATTTGGACTAGGAAACCGGAACGATCGGGGAGATACATTGGAAATTTTTGCGGAAGCAAATCAATTAGTAATAACGAACACCTGGTTTAAGTTACACCCAAGGAAACTGTACACCTGGAAATCTCCACAGGATTCTGTGGGAAGGATTGTGAGAAATCAGATTGATTACATACTACTAAATAAGAGGTATAGGAACAGCTGTACATATGTCAAAACATATCCGGGGGCAGACATAAATTCTGATCATGTACCAGTTGTAGGTAATTTCAAAGTTAGAATGAAGAGGGTTACAAGTAAGTCGATGAAGAGGTATGATATTAGAAAACTGAAAGATCCCAATGTTCCACTGAGGGTGAGTGAAAACCTCAATACAAAGATGCTAAAATGCAAAAATGAAGGAACTATAGATGAAAGTCTAACAATCATACAAGAAACAGTGAGAGAAATAAAAGAACAACACCTGAAGAAAGATAGAGAGAAACGGAAATCATGGATGACCGATGAAATACTCGAGCTTATGGATCAGAGAAAAAAGAACAAAGAAAATCTCAAGGAATATAAAAGAATACATACCATCGTCAGAAGATAAGAGAAGCAAAAAAAAAACAAAAAACAGAACAATGTCAATGTATCAAAGTCGATATGACAATTTCAATGTCCATTTAAAGGTGAAGGAAATAGCTGGAAAGTTCCGAAAGCGCAGCAGCGGAAAAATAACAGATGATGAAGGCAATCTTGCCATAACCAAAGAAGATAAAAAAAAGTATGGGAAGAATACTTGGGGAAACTTTTCCACGACCTTAGAACAGGAAAAGAACCCACCATTGAAGATAATTCAGGTCCCGAAATTCTACCAGAAGAAGTAACCACAGCCATCAGACAAATGAAGGATGGAAAGGCACCGGGACTTGATGAAATACCTGCAGAACTGCTAAAGTTATTAGATGGAGCACAAATAAAAATAATAGCTGAAATATTTAGTGACATACAAGGCAGGAAAAATACCAGCAGAGTGGCTCAAATCTGAGTTTGTACCGTTGCCCAAAAAACCAGGAGCAAAAGTTTGTGAATACTATAGGACCATAAGCCTAATGAGCCATCTTCTCAAGCTGTTTTTAAAAGTCATCCATAATAGAATTTACCGAAAATGCGAAGAACAAATTGCGCCCAATCAGTTTGGATTTGTGAACGCCGTTGGTACGAGGGAGGCTTTATTTAGCGTGCAGGTGTTGTTTCAGAAATGTAGAGATGTCAGCTGTGATGTTTTTGCATGCCTGATTGACTACAAAAAGGCTTTCGATAGAGTCCGACATGAACAAATGATGGAAGTGCTGAAGAGGACAGGGATTGACGGAAGAGACCTAAAAATAATAGCTAACCTGTATTGGAATCAATCAGCAGTGCTCCGAATAGATGGAGAATATACAGATCAGGTCAAAATCTTAAGGGGAGTGAGACAGGGATGCATAATTTCACCGCTGATATTCAATCTGTACTCAGAGCACATTTTTGAAGAGGCTCTAAAAGATATTGATGAAGGCATCTCAATAAATGGAGTCAAGCTCAGTAACCTGCGATATGCAGATGATACAATAGTGTTTTCCAATACCATAGAAGGGCTGCAAAACTTAATGGATAAAATAACTGAAACCAATAGAACATCTGGACTAGACATAAACACCAGCAAAACCAAGCTAATGATCATCAGCAATCAAAACATAACTGGAGTAAATCTGTATGTGAACCAAATGAGAATTGAACGTGTCTCACCATACAACTATTTGGGAACTATAATCAATGAGTCGTGGGACAATACTCAAGAGATTAAATGTCGCATCGGAACGGCAAAGAGTGCATTCTTGACTATGAGTTGACTATGAGCTCTGTGTTCAAGAGCCATGACATCACTTTAAAAACAAAAATAAGGCTCCTTAAATGTTACGTGTACTCAGTGCTTCTATACGGAGTACAAACGTGGACATTGAAGGCGGAAACTCTATCGAAACTTCAGGCTTTTGAGCTATGGTTGTACAGAAGGATCCTGAAGATACCATGGACAGACAAAGTCACCAATGAAGAAGTACTACGGAGGATGAACACAACCGCAGATTTAGTCAACATCGTGAAGGGCCGTAAGCTGCAGTACTTGGGGCATATAATGAGAAATCAAGGCAGATACAGATCAAGGCAGATCAATGAGAAATCAAGGGCTTCAGTGCATTTTACAAGGTAAAATTGAAGGAAAAAGGGCTCCAGGACGAAGAAGAATATCCTGGCTTGCTAACCTGAGAGCATGGTATAGAAAGACCTCAACACAACTATTCCGTATAGCAACTAACAGAGTCATCATAGCCAGAATTATCGCCAACGTTCGGAGCGGACAGGCACCCTAAGAAGAAGATTCAAAAATGTCCCCTTTAAACAAATATGACGGGTGCCGGGCGGAATTTTTGGGCAGAAATTGTTTAAACAATTTTTTTAAACAAATACAAAAGATCACGTTCCTTTCCTCCATAACATATATTTTTAAGTTTCGTGGGTCATTTTTAACAAGAAAGGTATCTTGTAAATTTTCTCAAAAATTGAGTTTTCGAGGTATAAGCGATTTAAAATCTGAAAAATGCGAAAATGCGCATTTTCGAGGCTTAAAAACTCATATTTAAATTAGTATTTTTGAAATTGCCATATACTTAAATTGAAGTTTAAACATTCAGCTTCAAGATTCTGAAGAGTGATCGCGTCTAACCTTAATTTAAATCGTTGTTTTTTAGTTGTTAAATTATGATGTCTATCCGATTTTTTGCCGGTGCGGCGCGCACTATTCCAAAAATCTCCTATATTCTTCCGAAAAATATTTTTTAAAGATTTTTTGGGACATTCTAAATAAAAAAAGTTTCTTGACATTTTTCTCAAAAGTTAATAGTTTAAAAGTTATAAGCGATTTAAAAACCGAAAATACGTTTTTTTGTCATTTTTCGGATTTTAAATCGCTTATAACTTTAAAACAATTAACTTTTGAGAAAAATGTCAAGAAACTTATTTTATTTCTTCTTCTTCTTCAAGTGCCATCTTCGTTCCGAAGGTTGGCGATCATCAGGGCTATACGTATTTTCGAAACTGTACTTTCGAAACGTATTTTCGAAATTTTATTTAGAATATCCCAAAGAATCTAGAAAACATATTTTTCGGAGGAAAATAGGAGATTTTTGAAATAGAGCTCGCCGCACCGTCAAGAAAATCGGATAAATATGCATATTTAACAATTAAAAAACAACGGTATAAATTAAAGTTAGACGCGATCACTCTTCAGAATCTTAAAGCTGAATGTTTAACGTTCAAATTAAGTACCTGGCAACCTCAAAAATACTAATTTAAATATGAGTTTTTAAGCCTCAAAAATGCGAATTTTCGCATTTTTCAGATTTTAAATTGCTTATAACTCGAAAACTATCAATTTTTGAGAAAAATTACAAGATACCTATCTTGTTTAGAATGACCCAAAAAACCTAAAAATATATATTTCAGAGCAAAAAACGTGATCTTTTGTATTTGTTTAAACAATTACTGCCCAAAAATTCCGCCGGCACCCTTCAGATTTGTTTAAAGGGGACATTTTTAAATAGGAATCCACAAAGAAACCGAATCAGAAATTTTTTCAGACGGGAGTGGTCTCACCACATGGACTAAATTGTACGTGTGTCTTATAATAAAAGTAAAAAAGTACAATATGCCTTTTTAGTGAAAAGCCAAAATAAAATTTCAGTTAGGTAAGCTAATGTAGCAGGAGCCCCAACACCAGAGTAGGTAATAATAGAGGATAATGAATACATGTATTCAAGTATGGGCAGATTACTAGAAACATCTTAATTAAATTTTCCAAAAATTAAACACTTTAATAATATGAGGAGTTTTTCCCGAAAAGTGTTTCATTTTTTGGAGATTTTACGTTGAAATATTGGATTTGGAATTTGACGAATAAGAGCCTATTTTTCATTTTCTACAACTCAGCTTCTTCTTTGTCTACAGACTTGATATACATACACACTATTTTTGTCACTTTTTTATAAGCTATATTTTTACTAAGAAATGTTTTTTTTGATAAAATACTTCCTTTTTGAGTTATTTGCGAGAAACTGTCTAAAAACGTGGTTTTTTACTAAAAAATGAATAATATTCACTTGCACATAACTCGAAAGGTATTAACTTAGTGAAAAAACGCTATAGAATAAAAATTACTTAGAATTAGTCAGTTTGTCCACATCCGAAATTTTTTGAACATATATTTTTCACCCCCGAGAAGGGATGAAACTCACTCCCAGGGTAAAAGCACACATCCAGGGCCGGTTCTAGGGTTTTGAGCGCCCCGGGCAAAACATAATTTGGCGCCCTTTCATACGAAATATTATACTGCAAATTTCATACTGCAAATATAAAAAAAGTAAAAAAAGGCAAAAAATCAAAATTTCATTATAAAGAACTATGTAACAATATACAGTGCTAGTCAAAAGTCCGTACCCCCCCTCGTAACTTTTGAACGGTTATACTTATAATAGTGAAATTTGGAGGAAGGAAATGAACTGACGTATGCTTCTTAACTAGTCATGACAGGTGACGTAAAAGTGACAGATGACTTTACAGCGCCACTGTGACAGATAATTTTAAATGGTACCCTATGGTAAGCGATACCTCGTTTGATAGGTATTGAAAATACCCATTCAGCTATACTAATTTTGTTTGAGTTTAAACTCATTTGTATGAATAAATGAAATAATATAAAATTGTAGTTTCGCATTTAATTAATAAAAATTCAAACCTCCGCCTATGGTTACTTGTCAAAAAGGTTGACGTTGACGTAAAAACTACTAGAGAGCTGAAAAATGTCAACTTTTTTGACAAAATAACCATGGGCGGACATTTGAATTTTTAATAATTAAATGCGAAACTACAAAGTTATATTTATTTCATTTATTCACCAAAATCAAAATCAAATTAAACCCAAAAAAATTAGTATGACTGAATAGGTATTATCAATACCTTTCAAATGAGGTGTCACTTGCCATAAGGTCCTATTTAAAATGGTCTGTCACAGTGGCGCTGTAAAGTCATCTGTCACTATTACGTCACCTGTCATGACTAGTTAAGAAGCGTACGTCCGTTTATTTCCTCCCTCCAAATTTCACTATTATAAGTATAACCGTTCAAAAGATACGAGGGGGGTACGGACTTTTGACTAGCACTGTATAATCAAAAAATAGTACAAATAGTCAGATTATTTATAGCTGATGCAACATATGGCGTAGCATAACGAGCGCATTTGAAATTCAAGCAGCGAAGGAGCGAGATAAAAGATGCGCATTGCCAATAAGCAGAAAAAATGTATAACGTTGTACTTTTACAATACCAAAAAAAGATGTTGATTGTGACTGCAAGCGCACAATTTACATTCCCAATGACTAAATTGAGGGAGTGGGATCCATATAGCATAAAAAATAAGGAGGATATTCTTTGCAAACACGAACTTGTACACCTTTATTTCTTCACTTCATGTTAGAGCCGTTGCCATATCCTTGGCCTCTACAAGCATCTAAATTCAACTGAAAATCATTCATTGTTTTATTATATAATGGGTAGGCCTATGCCTTGATACCTAGTAGAACTAAGGTTATGGGAAACAATGAAAGATCTCGAACTTAAAAGAAGAAGTACACGAAGAACAAAGTAGCTATCAAAACGGGCAATAGAATATGAAGTCCATTTAAGACAAAAAATGGACTGCTACAGGGCTATTCCATATCCCCTATCCTATTTTAAATATTTCTGGAAAAAAACCTGAAACCATGGAGAAGAAAGTGCGAAGGAAGGGGTATACCAGTAACAAAAGAATAGGCTGGAAATAGACGAAGGTAAACAAATCAAAGGAACAGACAAGAACAAGTATTTAGGTTTCATAATATCAAACAAAGGAACAACTGAAGAAGATAATATAAAACAGACTAGGACAAATAAGACACTGCATATGAAAATTTTGAAAATTAATCCAGTATTGTTGGACAAGAACATCAGTATAAAAATAAAAAGTAGAATTTATCACACCATGACAAGAAGTATCCTGACTTATGGGTGTGAAAATTGTATAACAAATAAGAAAACCAAAAACAAAATAAGAGCAACAGAGATGGAATTCCTAAGGAAAAGCTGCGAGTAACAGCTAAAGCTAAGAGCAACAAAAAGAGAGAATAAAAATAACAAAGAGATTAAGAAAAGAATGGAAATGAACTCAGATATAATAGACTACATAGAACAGAAGGAATTAACCTGGTACGGACAGGAAGAAAAGCAGACAAAAAACGTTGGATCAACAGAATAACAGAGTGGAGCCCGATAGGAAGAAGAAAGAAAGGCAGATCCGAAGATCTTTCAGAGCTGAAGTGGACGAAGCAATGGAAAGAAGAAATCTGCAGGAAGGAGCCTGGAAAAACAGAAAGAACTGAAGAGAACGGTTGAGTGAAGGAATACACTGAAAACTGTGGAAATTAGAAAGGATACAGGGTGTTTCTAAATAATTGCGACGAACTTTGAGGGATACTACGTGAAAAAATAGTGACAGTTTGTTCTATAAACGTATGTCCGCAAATGTTTTGTTTCCGAGAAACGAGGTGTTGTATTTTTTCTAACAAACTGACGATTTAATGTTGTTTCAAATAAAAAATCATTTTGGAATTCCTCGTTCAATTTTTGACAAAAAATTTACCTTTTTTTCATACGACGCGCCGTTTTTTATGCAAAAAATAAAACATCTTAACGCTTACAAAGTATTTGAAATAGGTTTCTATACATGCATATACATTCCTAATTCACACATATCCAGAATGAATTTTTTTTTAAATGAAGATATTAATCACTTTACAATGAAAGAATGGGTACTAAGACCGATGAGAATAATAATTTTAAAAAATCCCTTCAAATGTTCAAAATTCTCTTCGTTTACCTCATGACCTCATGTGCAATAATTTAATATTATGATTTCCTACCATAAATTTAATTATGTATTTATTTTTTTTATTACGTGGATAGCTACTTACCGAAATTTATGTAACGGAACAATAATAAAAATTTATTAATTCCACAACCAATATTTTACAAAACATTTTTTATTCCACTTTAAAGCACACGCGCCAGTGTTAATGCAAATTTACAGGTAGACAAAATTATTTAACCAAAGAGTTTTATGACATAAGCACCAGTAGGTATATAGTATCACTGCACTGACTATTCATAATTTTGTTGAATATTTCATTCATAGGAGATTCTGACCAATAGAAAGCTACGGAAATCTGAATTAAATTTATAATTTTTGATAATCTCCCGTCGTTAAGTATATTACGACAGATGCCCTTCGTTGCTACGAAAAAATACATTCAGTGACATTAATGATAATTAATGTTTTAAAAATTATAAAAGTGATGACTTTCAATCGTCAAATATTTATAAAAACTGTGTGTTTAATGGTACTTACATAAATAAATTACAATAAAATTTTGGTTTTGAACAGTTTTATTCATGAAATAATCGCAACAAATTGCACTCGACCTCTGAAATTAATATAGAATTTTTGCTCTCGTGACACTTTGACATAATTTCACTCGCCTTCGGCTCGTGAAATTAAAACTGTCAAAGTGTCACTCGGGAAAAATTCAATAATTTCAGAGCTCTTGTGCAATTACTACTGATTATTTCATTCATAGGAGATTCTGACCAATAGAAAGCTAGAGACATGCAAATTAAGGTGATAATTTTTGATAATCTCCCGTCGTTAAGCATATTACGTCAGATGCCCTTCGTTGCTACGAAAAAATACATTCAGTGACATTAATGACAAATGTTTTAAAAATTATAAAAGTGATGACTTTCAACCGTCAAATACATATTGATAACAACTGTGTGTTTAATTTCACTAATTGGTACTTACATATATAAATTACAATAGAATTTTGGTTTTGAACAGTTTTATTCATGAAATAATCGCAACAAATTGCACTCGAACTCTAAAATTAATATAGAATTTTTGCCCTCGTGACACTTTGACATAAATTCACTCGCCTTCGGCTCGTGAAATTAAAACTGCCAAAGTGACACTCGGGAAAAATTCAATAATTTTAGAGCTCTTGTGCAATTACTACTGATAATTTAAAATTTGATCTTCCTCCATTTTTAAAGTAGATTGCTGACATACGTGATACCTGCGTGACAAATGACCCAAAAAAATGAACAACCTTTTTAGATCGTAAAAAGAATTTGTCTGCATTAATTTTGTATGAGTGATAAAAACCACAACATTTCTTAGGTTGCATTATGGTTATTAGTGAGGTTTGGTTTTAGTTTATTAATCTTTTTTTGAGTTATGAATTCTGACTACACATAAAAATATTTTTCTTATAAATAATATTAGAAATATTCAAACAATGTCATAGGAAAAATTTTCAAAGTTAATATGTAAAATCAAAAAAAAAATATGAAATGAAAAAAAAAATATATTTTATATCGGCGTCCTTCAAAATTTGGCGCCCCGGGCGGTCGCCCGCCCCTTTATCCGGCGCTGCACATATCGGCACAAATCACTTTTTTCTTTGACATGTTAGCTACGTGTATGCCAAATTTCATGTCAATCCAAGCGGTTCTTTAAAATTTGGAGCAAAAACCGTGAGTGGACTAAATGTTTTCAAATTATTTGCCTGAGTAAATTGCTTAAGGGAATAGGCGCAAAATTTCAGCTCCCATGCCTGAGAATCCTAATAAGTATTTTTGAAAAATATAAACGCAGAATGAAAGATTACGTTATTACCCAGGATAGAAAGTCCCTCAAAACTTCCATAATATTTATTTTCATAAGTGACAGGGGTGAAGAAAAAGAGAAAATTTAGTGTGATTTTTAATTTTAAATATCTCATTCAAAAGAAACTTTTTGTTTATTCTAAGGAACTTTCTACCCTCGGTAATAATATAGTCCTTCATACAGCGATTAAATTTTTCAAAAATATTTATTAGATTTTTCAGGATTCGAAAAAAATGAACACCATGTTCGTGGTGATATTTTCCAAATCGAACATTCGCTATCTTTCTCATACAATGCACTCAGTCGAGCATAAAGGTGACAAGACAGCAAGGTCCCTATACCATAGGTTGTATGGTAACTTTGACATTGACAAATGAAATATTGTCATCGTGACGTCACCCAGACGATCAATTTTACGAATTGTTTGTAAACATAATAGGATACGTGGTTTGGAGGCTATATTTTGTTATTAAATATCGTTAGTGTTTTAATTTGTGTTTATATCTTGAGATATAATGTATCTATAGATATCATTAAGTGTTTTTAGTATAATAACTTAAACCCAAAACTCTTTTACAAGTGTTAAGATACATTTTAATGTGGTTGTATTAAGTACCTACTTACTTACTGGATTTTCTTTCTGCTATATTGTATAGTAAAGGACATTCTTGTATAGACATTACAGTTCTGTAATGTCTCTTGCAGTTCTTCACATCAAGTTTACATCATCTATGTAGGTTACAATCTGCTTAGACTTATTGAACAATATATCTAATTAAAGGCCCCGTCTCACCATCAAATAATTGACAGTTATTTGATCAAACTTGACAGTCAAACTTGACTAGTGACACAAACTATACATACTAACTGTCACTTTGTGTCACTAACTGTCAAGTTTGATCAAATAACTGTCAATTATTTGATGGTGAGACGGGGCCTTGAGTCTATAGATAATAGATTTATTATATGTAATTGTTTCATATAAAATTATAAACAATATTGCAGCCATCTGAAGATCGTTTGAATAAGCAATTATAAACTAAATGAATATATAAAATGGGGAAAATTCCCTTTATTGCACTGAAATTGTATTTTTTTATAATTTACTGTTAATGTAAAACTTCACAGGTACCTATTGAATGGAATCATAATGTTTTAATAGTTTTAGATATTATAATCCAGTACCTAACGTAATCAGATGCTCTTATGTTAAACTTAAGGGAAAAACTACTAATTTTGATACATAAATCTTTAGTTGAATCTCTTTTTCACCATGGTTTACATGTTAGGAGTAATTTATAATAATGTACTACATGCATTATCCCCAATTCAAAATTATTATATACCTACTCAAAATCATTTAAAAAAGTAAATTGTATTCAACCCATTATTAATATACCTAGGATATTTGAATGATTTAGTCCCATATATACACAAGAAAGAATCTCCTTCTGCTTTAATTAAGTAGTAATGCTATTCTACTGCATATATTTAATTACAATTATATTCTATGATTTTTGTAACTCTACAGGTATCTACCACATTTTTTAAAGAATATATGAAATAAATAGTCATTAAAAATCCAAACGTATTTTTTTTTAAATATACACATTTTCAATACATTCCTACTTTCCGAGTTGATTTCAATGAGTGAAGTGAATGAATTTGAATGCAGCATTCTGGGTGACGTCACTCCCGCCATTAGATTCTCGACGTTGATTGGTGAGAAGTTACCATGCAACCTGTCTATTTATGAACCTTGACAAGACAGTGACAAATAAGGCTACTAAATATTTGACACGACTGCGGCTTCAGGAATATTTTGAGTTGTTTATTACATAATATTGATAGCGTATTTGATAACTAATTGATTTAAGACAGCGTTTCCCAACCGGTGGGTCGCGAGCGGACTTCAGGGGCCCGGATTACGTACACTCGATACGCATCGTATCCGCCATGTTTTACCGTAGCGCCTTATGGGAAAACATGGCGGATACGGTTCGTATCGAGTGTTCGTAATCCGGGCCCAGGTGGGTCTCGGCATGGCTCTTACAGTAGCTGAATACCGTAAATATATAATATCATAGGTGAGGGATGGGTCGCGAATATGAAAAAACATCCGAAGGTGGGTTGTCACACATAAAAGGTTGGGAACCATTGATTTAAGACATGAAATTAATAAAAAGTTATTTATTGTTGTCTATTATTTATGGAAGATCCAAGCAGAGAATATATATATTCTGTGATCCAAGTATTTTGTTGTTAATTCTCAAAATTTATCTAAGCGTTCCATAGTAACAATATATTAAAAAAATTTTTCTTTTCACGAGTATTAGTTTTTATTGTAAAGTATGTATATAAATTATTGTAACCGCTGAATACATGGTTAGTGAGAAAATAATCATATAGTAAAACCTCGATATAACGAATTAATTGGGGGACAGGGTGTCCGTTAAAACCGAAAGTCCGTTGTACAAAAATAGGTTTAAAATAAATAAAAAAACTCTGGGTATATGTACACTGTATTTTGATATAAAAAATACAAAACAAACAAATATTTCTATTAAATTGATATCTGACATTCATAGTGAAGTGACGTTGCTCTTTGATATCGACGCGCTTGTTTTCGGTAATCCTGCATTGAAAGAGGAATCAAGGTTTGTTTGTAGTTTGTTGTTTTTTATAATCAACTCTCTAAAATTACGAAAATACGTATAATACATCTGATAACGTCAGTTTTGGCAGTGTTGTTTTGCCTTCTTGGCTATCTTCACTTCCATCCTTATTTTTTAGGTTCATAACTTGTTTTATGTGGTAATCTTCTTAAGACCGTCGGGAAAGGTGTCCCAGGTGTGTCGGATTCAGTCCGTGCTATCTGTATCGACTGGTCGCCGAAGCGACCGCCCAGTGCAACCCGTGCGCGGGTAGGGCAACCGGGGCGCCACCCAAACCAAGATGGAACCAGCCAAAGAATGTCAGTTGGCAACTACGAGCAACTCCAATCATTGGAACCCTTCGGAGGTTCATAACTTTATCTGATATTTCACTTTCAGTCATGATGTTATACCCAGGGTCACCTTCATCTACTTCTAGACATTTTAAAACATCTTATTAAACTACTTTTTCTGTGGCATTATTACGTATTGTCCTACAGAAATCAGGAACTTCCAACCCGTCTAAATCTATGACTGCATCTTGTCCAACAATCAAATTCTTCCAACCATTTCTTAATGTTTGATCTTCCATACTAAAGCAAAATTTAAAATTGTTGATTTTAAATTGTAAAACTAAAGTTTTGCAAGGTACGCCGCCCTCTTGTATCTTCTGCATTATCTTCATCATGCAATAAAACCATTACCGACTTCATCAAAAACTTTCTATGATATATTCGTTTGGTTGCCAACATTATTCCCTGTTCCAAGAGTTCAATAAGCGATGTTATATTTTTTGGCAAAAAGAATACAATTAGAGTTGTTTTCTTCTGAACTAAAAACTTTTCAGAGGGATGAGTAGGAGCGTTGTCTAAAATCAATAACCATTTCACCTCTTCCGGAGCTATCTATTCTAAGTTTCTTCTCTTGAAATTTTCTCACTGCTTGTACAAATTCTTAAAAAAATCAATTTTTGAAAATATTTGAGGTGAACCATGCTTTATTAGTTATGAAATGAAACGGACAGATAAATTATTTATAAAATACAGCATTTGGGATCCACAGAGACCCCGTCGGTATGCAATGCATCTTGGTATGGGAAGGATTAAGCATGAATAATGTTATCAGGACGTTTTTAATTTTTTTATATTTGAACAGATTTTTTGTCGATTATATCCAAAAGTCCGTTAAGTAGAGGTCCGTTATATCGAGATTTTTCTGTATTAATTAACTGAACTAATAATTTAAGCCATTAAACAAATAACGGTTATCCAAGAACATTCAAAAGTCATCTCTAAGTTAATTGTGACAATGTCATTGTCAACTAATCTCCATACCAGTGAGAATTTTCTTCTTCTTATGAGCCTTCTATCGTCCACGTTTGGATATATGCCTCTCCCAACTCCTTCCATCGGTCTCTATCTTGAGCAACATATTTCCAATTTGTTCCGGCAATTTTTTTAATATCATCAACCCACCTCATCTGTGGTCTTCCTCTCGGTCGTTTACTTTCGTAAGGTCTCCAGTGTTGTATTGTTGCATTCCAACGTTGGTCTTTTTGTCTAGCAGTGCGGCATGCGAAGCTCCATTTAAGTTTGGCAACTTTTGTTATGTCCTCGACTTTTGTTTTTGATCTTACCAGTCGTTCCTCTTTTTATCTGACAGTCGTATACCTAACATTACTCTTTTCATTGCTCTTTCTGTTGTGGTTAGTTTATTCATATTTACCTTGGTTAGGATCCAGGTTTGACATCCATATGTCATGATAGGAAGGATGCACTGGTTGAACAATTAGCTCCTCAAGTATTGGGGTATTTTGCAGTTCTTAATATTCAAAATCCTGCCCATGCAGGATTATACATACTTGCTCTCCTAGTAATTTCCTCACTTTGGTTCTCTTTGTCAAGTTTCAGGATTTGGCCTAGGTAGATATATTCCTGGAATTTTTCTATCTCACTGCCATTTATAGTTATACGTCTGGGGTCATCTGTGCTTGACATTATTTTTGTTTTTCTCATGTTCATCTTTAGGCCGACGTATTGGGAGCGGGAGCTGCCTGCGAGTTCCTCCATCATAATTTGCAGTGCCTCGAATGAGCTCGCTATAATCACAATGTCGTCAGCGAATCTGAGGTGGTTTAGCTTGTTGCCATTAACATTACTGCCATAGGCTGACCAATTTGTCGTTTTGAAGACGTCTTCAAGGGCTAGGTTGAAAGGCTTTGGCGATCAGTCTCCTTGTCTCACGCCTCTCTTAACGGGGTGGGTTTTGTATTTTCGTGTAGTTGTACTATCATAGTTGCATTTTCATACAGTGCGCTGGAATAAGTGTTACCCCCCCCCCCCTCTTATTAACAAATTTATTTTTAGCACATAAGCAAAACGCTCGGACAAGTCGATTTTTAAAATAATCATAGTAAATTATAGCATCAATGTTTCGAATTTTACGCGATCTCTCAGGTGACAGGCATAACTTTGATTTTTTTAAATGAGAAAGTACATTATGTGACACCTCATTTAAAAGCTTTTGAAATACTGATTACAAAAATGTATAACACTTTAATCCATTTTGAGAGCGTAAGTGCAGAATTTCGGTCGAACTCTTTTCAAACGCATTCATTTTTTTTCGAATGCCGAGAAAACAAATAAGTATTTTTTAAAAATTTAAACGCATAATGAAAGATTACATTATTACCGAGGGCTGACAGTCCCTTAGAATAAACAAAAAGTTTCTTTTGAATGATACATTTGAAATTAAAAATCAGACTAAATTTTCTCTTAGGAAGACACTAACATTATAGGAGTTCTCAGGGACTTTCGACCAATGGAGAATACTATAATATTTCATTCTGTGTTTAAATTTTTCAAAAATATTTTAGTTTTTTCAGGATTCGAAAAAAATGATTGCATTTAGAAAGAATTCGACTGAAATTTTGCGCCTACGCTCTCAAACAGGATTAAAGTATTATACATTTTTGTAATCAGTATTTTAAAAGCTTTTAAATGAGGTGTTACAAGATGTACTTTCCCATTTAAAAAAATCAAAGTTACGCCTGTCACCTGAAGAGGGATCGCGTAAAGTTCGAAACATTGATGCTATAATATATTATGATTATTTTAAAAATCGACCTGTCCGAGCGTTTTGCTTATGTGCTAAAAAGAAATAAGTTAATAAGGGAGGGTAACACTAATTCCAGCGAACTGTATATACACTCCTGGTCAAAAAAATCCGGACACCTTAAAAATGGGCAATTTTTGATGTCTCGAATTTCCTAAACCGATTTAAGTGATGTTTTTAATATATTATAGCGTTATTCTTTAATATCGCTGTAATAATATTGTTGCTAGACAGGTAAATGGTCATTGTATACCGGGTGTACCAATCAAACTGCGTTTTTTTTGTCAAAGTTTGCCACATCCTGTGGAATATTCTAGCATTTATAAAATACTGAAATTAAAACCCAACTATAGCCTCACGTTTTCTTAACATTCTGTTTTTTTATTCATCCGTTTATGTTGGATAATAAAAAAGTTAGGTACTTAACAACTAGCCATGTTTTTCATCAATACAGGGTGTTTTAAAGTAAGTATGACAAAATTTAAGGGGTAATTCTGCATGAAAAATAATGACTGTTTGCTTTATAAAGGTATGTTCGCAAATGCTTTGTTTCCGAGATATGGGGAGTTGAAATTATTCTTACAAACTGACGACTTATGTATGGCTCTAAAACCGGTTGAGATATGCAAATTAAATTTGGTGAGTTTTAAGAGGTAGTTATTGCAAATTTTTTAACATACAAACAATTAAGAATTTTATATTCGCCATTGGCTCGCATACGGGTAATATGAACAGTACGGGTAATGGTCTGAATTTTTTAAAGAAAAAATTAGAACGCCACTGATGAGGTATTTCAAATTAAAAATCATTTTTAAATTCCTCGTTCAATTTACAACAAAAAATCTTTCTTGTCTTTTTTCATGTGAGGCTCTATTTTTATGCAAAAAAATAAAACATCTTAACGCTTACAAAGTATTCGAGGTAGTTTCCGTATGCATAGAAGCTTATTTCAAATACAGTGGAACCTCGATAAGTCGGATTAATTGGGACCGCGTCCGATTCGGGTTATCGAAAATCCGGGTTAGCCGGAGAATATGGTAAAAATTAATAAAATACGGTATATTTACAGATAAACTCCATTATAATTGCAAAAACATGAAATACATATGCACAGAACATCTATATTACGTACAGCTGTATCCAGTATTCTTTATTTCTTGGTAAAAAAACTCAGTCAAAGTGAAAAAATGTTTGTTTTGTCTGATGAAAATCGGTCCGGGTTAACCGGACTTTCGGGTTATCAGAGGCCGACTTATTGGGGTTCCACTGTACTTTGTAAACGTTAAGATGTTTTATTTCTTTGCATAAAAACGAAGCCTCATATGAAGAAAAGGAAGAAAGATTTTTTTTGTAAATTGAACGAGGAATTCAAAAATGATTTTAATTTGAAATATCTCAGTGGCGTACTAAATATTTCTTTAAAATTCAGACCATTACGCGTACCTACGGGTCGTATAATCCGTATGCGCGCCAATGGCGAATATAAAATTCTTAATTGTATGTCAAAAAATTTGCAACAGCTATCTCTTAAAAACCACCAATTGCATTTGCATATCTCAACCGGTCTTAGAGCAACAAATAAATCGTCAGTTTGGCAGAAAAATTTCAACACCCCGTATCTCGGAAACGAAGCATTCGTGAACATACATTTGGAAAGAAAACTGTCACTATTTTTCCATGCAGAATTACCCCTTAAAGTTTGTCATACTTATTTAAAAAACACCATGTATTGATGAAAAACATGGCTAGTGGTTAAAGTACCTAACTTTTTTATCATCCAACATAAACGAATGAATAAAAAAACAGAATGTTAAGAAAATCTGAGGCTATTATAGTTGGGTTTTAATTTCAGTATTTTATAAATGCTAGAATATTCCACAGGGTGATGCAAACTTTGAGAAAAAAAAAACAGTTTGATTGGTACACCCGGTATACAGTGAAAATTTACCTGTCTAGCAACAATTTTACTACAGCGATAATATTAAAGATTAAGACTGTACCATATTAAACAAATCACTTAAATCGGACAACAGGTTTAGGAAATTCGAGACAGCAAAATGACCCATTTTTAAGGGATCCGGATTTTTTTGACCAGGAATGGTTTTTATTATGTATTCGTTGCCTATATCTCGAATCTATTCTACAATTATTAATAGCTTGACTTATGGCCCACATCTCGATACTATCAAACGCCCTTTCATAGTCTACGAAGGCAAGAAATACGGGTATGTAGTTGGTATTCATTTACCTTCTCTATCAATGTTCTCATTGTCAGCAGATGGTCTGATGTACTATGTATATCCTTTGCGGAAGCCAGCCTGTTCCACCGGTTGGTAATTGTCCATTTTGTAGGTCAACCGGTTGTTAATAATTCTCATAAATAGTTTGTATACTTGACTGAGCAACGATATAGGTTTATAATTCTGTAGGTCACATTTGTCCACTTTTTTGTGTAAGTGTATTAACACTTTTGCTGCGCATGACTCCGATCGGCGTCAAAGTGGTCCTTTGCTAGGTGCGCATAACTCTGATCGGGGACAGTAACCCGTTGATTTTCAAGACGGTATATTTTACTTAGTACGACGCCGACGTTAGTTAATGTTTGTCAAGGTGTGATTTAGGACTTAAGTAAAGTGTCAAAAATTTTTATCTGATCTTTGCTGTGGTTATTTCGTGATTCAAAATGGCGGAAAGTATGCCGGGCCCTTCAAAGTAAAAAAAAACAGAAACTTGTGTTTAAAAATCCACAAAAACTTTCCTACAGACATAGTATTTCAAAAATTCCTATGGTCAATAAGGGACGAACAAAGAGAAAGCGTTGCAAAATATGCTCCGAAAACAAAATTGGAAAGAAGACAACATATCACTGTGAAAAATGTCCTGATCAACCCGGATTTTGTATTGAAGAATGCTTTGAAATTGTTGATATGGGAACCAAATTTCTGTATTTTATGGAATCAATAACTTATTTTTTCTAAAAACCCGTTATATAATTATTTCTCTAGAAAAACGTTCTAATTTGCCTTGTGCCGATCGGAGCCAAAAATGACTCTCATCGGAGTCAAAAATTCAAATAATATTTTATAGATAAATATACACTTTATTTAATTAATTTAATAGTATTATGTATTCTAATATCAATTATAATGATATTTTAGAAAAAAGTTATTGCCGCTCCTGGGTAACACCTCTCGAAAAAAGTCAGCAGCAAAAATGTTAATAGAGCTTCGTTCAAGTCTTTAGGGATCTTGCTATTTTGAAGACATTTATTAAATAGCTGTTAGTATAGAGGTTGTTACTGTTTTGCTTGCTTTCAAGAGCTCTGCAATTATACCGTCGTGTCCTGGAGCTTTATTATTTTTTAGTTCTTTTAAAGCTCTTTCTATTTTGAATCCCTTTATATTTGGTAGTACTTCTGATGCCACGTCTTTTATTTTTCTTTTGACGTTCTCCTTTGTTGATTCATTAGGCTGGCTTTGCGAGCTGTACAAGGTTTTGTAGAAATCTTCGACTATTTTTGTTTATTTGTGCTTTTCTTCCTCATTGGCGTCTTTAATTTTAATGATTTTTTGTACACCCAGTGCGGGTCTTAGACATTTTAAGCCTCTGTTGTTTTCAATGACTCGCTGTATTAAGTTCTCATTCCATCTTTGTATGTCGCGTTTTAGTTCTTTTCTAATTGTTTTATTAAGTTCTGCTTACATGTAATTTGCCGTATAAAGAAAAAGTATGGATAGCCGTAAAATATTTGTGCCTTCACTCTTGCATGGTTTTCTAAATTTCACACTTGTATGGTTTTCATCCAACGTGCACTCTCAAATGCTTTTTCAAATAGTCTGTTCGAGAAAACTGCTTAAAACAGATTTCACACTTCTGAGCTTTTTCTCCACTGTGCACTCTCAAATGCTTTTTCAAATAGTCTGTTCGAGAAAACTGCTTAAAACAAATTTCACACTTGTAAGGTTTCTCTCCTGTGTGCACTCTCAAATGTATTTTCAAATCACTTGCCATCGAAAATTGTTTAAAACAAATTTCACACTTGTAAGGTTTCTCTCCAGTGTGCACTCTCAAATGTATTTTCAAAGTATTTGCAATCGAAAATTGTTTAAAACAAATTTCACACTTGTAAGGTTTCTCTCCAGTGTGCATTCTCAAATGTATTTTCAAATAACTTCCTTGGCTAAACTGCTTATAACAAATTTCACACTTGTAAGGTTTCTCTTCATTGTGAAGTCTCAAATGTACTTTTAAATTACTTCCTGTAGTAAACTGCTGAAAACAAATTTTACACTTGTAGGGTTTCTCTCCAGTGTGCACTCTCAAATGTGTTTTCAAAGTATCTGCTCTATTAAACTGTTTAGAACAAATTTCACACTTGTACGGTGTTTCGCCAGTGTGCACTCTCAAATGTATTTTTAAACTACTTGCTGCAGTAAACTGCTTAAAACAAATTTCACACTTTAATTTCTTTTCTATATCAGGTTGACTTGCACGTCGCTCTTTATTACTTGTATGTACAGGTATTGTTTCCATAACTTGCAATGAGTTCTCCTCTTCAATAAATTCTAAAATAGAAACAAGAGAATTTAGAAATGCAATTGGTAAACAAGAGAATGTAAATGTTATCGCAATCCAATAGATATTTACAGTTTCTGACCTTGTATAAATAATGTAAGTCTCATAAAAGCGAAGAAAGTAAATATACAGTTTATTTTTTAACTGCTGACGCTGTTCGTAATGTAGTTCGAGACTTGGGCCAATTGTACGTGTGTCTTATAATAAAGTAAAAAAGTACAATATGTCTTTTTAGTGAAAAGCCAAAATAAAATTTCAGTTAGGTAAGCTTGCGAGCTTTATTTAGTAGGAGCCCCAACACCAGAGTAATAATAGTAGGGGAGGAAAGTATGCTAAATGTTCAGTCACTGGAGAGTTATGGCGACCTATTGGGTTACGAAGAGCAGGTCCTAAAAAGTAAAGTTTTTCATTTTATTGGGGGCTTTAAATTTTTTAATTTAATTTTCCATTTCCAACAATCGTTTTTTTCGATTATAGTGCCATCTATCCACATTTCGAAAAAATGTCTCGAATAAAAGTTACTTATTTTTACGTAAGGAATCCAAATCTGCAATAAAAAATGAGCGCTCCTATTTAAGATTTTAAAGTAACCCCCACCTCTCCTCCGTGGGGGGTCGTGTTTGGTGTCATTCGATAGAATTTTCAAAAATATTAAATAAGTGTATTTTTCACTTTTTTGATCTGATGTTAATTTCGCGGGATTCGCTTTTAAAAGTTTAAATTTACCCCCACCCCTCGATCGTATTCAAATACGTACTCCAATACTGAATACGTATTGTTTAGTTTTTCGATCTGTCGTTCATTTCGCTTTTCTCTTGTGAAACTTTGTGACACCCACTTCCTTACGCCCCGCTCTAATCGTCAGATTTTTTAAATACAGGGTGATTCATTAAGAATGTCCATTCTCTGGGTTGTAGATTCTAGACCTCAAAATATTAAGATTTGACCCAAATCACTTAAATAAAATGTGGCTCGTTACTGAGTTACAGGGTGTTTTAATAAAAAATTTAACAACCATTTTTACCCAGTACTTTAAAACTACTTGACATATCCTTGTTATACTTGGCAGAAAGTGTAGGTACCATACACCCTACTAAATTGTGTACCAGAGGCGTACGGCAGGGGACAGTGAATGGTTTACCCTTCCCAAATTCTACGCCACTGGCGAAATTGCTATTTTGACACAATACTTCGATTCTCCAATACTTTCTATCTAAATAATATAGTCTTTATTCGTAACGATAAAGTCATTAGTTTTCGAGATATTTGAAGTTGAAAATGAAACGACATAGCGATTTTGATTAATGTATTGTGCTCTTTTTGATTTTTAACTTCAAATATCTCGAAAACTAATGATTTTATCATTATGAATGAAGAGTATATTATTTACATAGAAAGTACTGGAGAATCTAAATATTATGCTAAAACAGCAATTCGGCCAGTGGCGTAGAATTTTGGAAGGGTAAACCATTCGCTGTCCCCTATAGTACGTCTCTGGTAGTAACCAGAAATATTTATTTAACATAATTTAGTAGGGTGTACACTAACTACACTTTTTGCCAAGTATAATAAGTATTATAATAAATATTTTATATTTAACCCAGATCATTTATATAAAATGTGGCTCCTTACTGAGTTACAGCATAATTTAAAAATTATTTGTACCCATAGTAATTTAAAAGCATTTCAAATATCCTTATCATGCTTGCCAAAAAGTGTAGATACTGTATACCCTACTAAATTATGTTAAATACTCGTTTCTGGATACTACCAGAGGCGTACGACAGGGAACAGGGAATGGTTTATCCTTCCCAAATTCTACGTCACTGGCGGAATTGCTATTTTAGCGCAATATTTAGATTCTCCAGTACTTTCTACGTAAATAATATACTGTTCGTTCATCATGATAAAATCATTAGTTTTCAAGATAATTGAAGTTAAAAATCAAAAAGAGCACAATACATTAATCAAAATAGCTGTGTCGTTTCATTTTCAACTTCAAATATCTCGAAAACTAATAACTTTATCTGTACGAATAAAGACTATATTATTTACATAGAAAGTATTGGAGAATCGAAATATTGTGCTAAAATAGCAATTCCGTCAGTGGCGTAGAATTTGGGAAGGGTAAACCATTCACTGTCCCCTGTCGTACGCCTCTGGTAGTAGCCAGAAACAGTTGTTTATCATAATATTTATAGGGTGTACGGCACCTCCACTTTCTGCTAAGTATGACAAGGATATGTGAAATAGTTTTAAAGTACTGGGTAAAAATAGCTATTAAATTTTTAAAAACTCAGTTACGAGGCACATTTTATTTAAGTGATTTGGATTAAATTGTATTATTTTGAGGTCTAAAATATACAACTAAGAGATTGGACATTCTTAATGAATCACCCTGTATACACTGTTTTGTATGTACTTAACTTACCTTATCTTAATCTGACGATTTCTAGTTTTTCTAACGATAGGTTTTTTGTTTTGGCCCCCTTAACGAACACCCCTGTATAAAGAGCCAATATTGGGACCGTGCAAGTTCGGAAAAGCGACACCTGGTTTCTACACTCTGCACTTTTAATTAAATTGGCCAATCATACGGTCCCACTTACTGGATAATTGTCAAGGCCATAGTCAAAAAAAATAATAAGAAAAAATAATATTTAGGTTATGTTATCAAAACGTAAACAATTGTATGTAGTATGGGCCATTCTACGAACATACGCCTGTTTTGGATTACTTCGACAACGAATATTTTACTGTACAACATAAGAAGTACGAAAGTAAATGGCGCTAATAATTATTCCAATAAACAACAATGTAATTTGCAATTTACTTTCGTTCTTCTTATTTTGCACAGTAAAATATTCGTTGTCGAAGTAATCCAAAACAGGCATATGTTCGTGGAATAGGGTATAAATAAAATTAGTTATTAAAATGCAGTACTGCAAGAAAAATACAATTAATTAAATTTACCTTTATATAATAATTGCATATCATATCAATATTGTGGAGCAATAGATAATTTTTCTTCTTAAATGACAATAGGTATGAAATGTACGTCAATTTGACAATTTCAATTGACAATATGAATTATTTAAGAAAGTTGCAATATTTTACAAGATACGATCGTTTCGCGTATCCCTTCCAAGTACTTGCACACCGCGAATATGGTAGAGGTACATTTACAGGGTATAAGGTTTCTCCCCATGTAATAATCTGACGCGCTCGAGTAACTGGAAAAATCCTGGCTTGGGCTCCCCTACCATAATGAATACATGTATGCAAGTATGGGCAAATTACTACAGAAACATCTTAATTAAATTCTCCAAAAATTTAAACACTTAAATAATATTGTGATGAGTTTTTCCCGAAAAGTGTTTCATTTTTTGGTGATTTTACGTTGAAATATTCGATCTGGAATTTGACGAATAAGAACCTACTTTTCATTTTCTACAACTCAGCTTCTTCTGGGTCTCAAGACTTGATATATCTCTGGCTTCTGTGAATAAGCACATAAGTCAACTTTAGTAAATTTTTCAGGAGAGCCGAAACAATGTTTACGGGATCGTGCAAAATCGCAGAATAACGTTGAAACATTTAAAAGCACTTTTTTGACGATAACAAGGGACTATTGGATAGAAATATAATTAGTTACATTAAATTAAATTTTAGAAGATATTGAATGACTTATCCGGATATTCACGGTTGTACTTTAGGTGCGAATTTGACATAATGCAAGATACCTTAAATAGTGATATGTATTACGCACATTTAGCGATGATTTATTTGCTTACATCTAAAATAATTCCACAAAATTTTATTCAAAATATTTTATTATAAACCAAAGTAGCACAAAAAATATCTAAATATCATCAGAATCGACCTCCACTAAATTGGGATCGAGGTCAGTAACATCAGCTACCAACAACTCTTGATAAAATGGCATGGCCAAAATTGTTTATCTATGAAAGGCAAAAGCTCCATAAGGTTTTTCTGATTTAGTAGTTGAAGCTGGGCTGATTGTTTTCCCCTTCTTCTGTAGTTGACAGACTTAAATTCTTCTTCATTATTAAGTGACGACTTGAAATACAGAGTTGTAAAATTATGTGCAGAATAACGTGCCCATTGCAGATCTTTCCAAAGAAACTTATCGACACTCTCAGTAACTTTTTTTGTATCAAATCAGTTTTCAATAATTCTGCAAAATTATGAAAATCGTTGGATTCCATTACTTTTATTATAAAAGAGTAATTAGAGTCATTAGAGTTGTGACTGCATAGCTTCACTGAGGAGAAATGAGGATGCTGAAATAGCTATATGGAGGTGGTGGTCCAACTCTGAATCGAATATAAACAAAACCTGCCTTTATCTATAAAAGAATTCTTTTGTTTACAGCTTCTTATAAGCAGTACCCAATCATACGGATGGTTAATTTTCATCGTAGTTTTCTTCTTCTCATCTATGCTAATGCTTATCACTAAGATTTAATTGGGTTTCATTTTCGACTCTATTTTCAAAATTGTTATTAACTGTCGTTTGTGATTTTTCGCCCGTATCTGTTACAGGGTTTGTCAACTCTTTTGTATTTTCTAAAAAAATAATCTTCCAGCACGCTCAGTGATTGGCACGAAATATCATTATTTTGTATTGGTCGTGCAGCAGAATAATGAGTTATAATGCCATTATTCTCTACGTCCGACCAATTTTCTATTGCGTGGAATTGAGTATTATCTGCCAAAATTTCTCTACTTCAGACTTATTAAACTGGAAATCTTCATTTAAATCATGTTCTAAATTGAAAGTCTATTGAAAGTCAAGATAAATGCTTAATTTTATTTACGAATTTATATTATATGATATGCCCACTGACTATTGGTTCCCTGGTTGCTGCTGGTTGGTTTAGTGTCATTGGCGGCTTGGTCACGAACATTCAAAGGAGTGTCGCTTCTCTGTGTTCGTTGTTCTCTGCTTGTACTGTGTTTCTCCAGTGTGCACTCTCAAATGTGTTTTCAAATTATTTGCCTGAGTAAATTGCCCAAAAACAAATTTCACACTTGTAAGATTTCTCTCACGTGTGCCTTCTCGAATGTGTGTTTAAAGAACTTATTCTTGTAAACCGTTTTAAACAAATTTTACACTTGTACGGTTTCTCTCCTGTGTGCACTCTCAAATGTATTTTCAAATCACTTGCCGTCGAAAATTGTTTCAAACAAATTTCACACTTGTAAGGTTTCTCTCCAGTGTGTACTCTCAAATGTGTTTTCAACGTATCTGCTCTATTAAACGGTTTAAAACAAATTTCACACTTGTACGGTGTTTCTCCAGTGTGCACTCTCAAATGTGTTTTCAAATTATTTGCTGTAGTAAACGGCTTAAAACAAATTTCACACTTGTAAGATTTGTCTCCAGAGTGCACTCTCAAATGTCTTTTCAAATTATTTGCTGTAGTCACCTGCTTCAAACAAATTTCACACTTGTAAGGTTTCTCTCCAGTGTGCACTCTCAAATGTCTTTCCAAATTATTTGCTGTACTAAACTGCTTAAAACAAATTTCACACTTTAATTGCTTTTCCACATCAGGTTGACTCTCGGGCTTCTCCTTATTACTTGTATGTACAGATATTGTTTCCATAACTTTCAGTGAGTTCTCCTCTTCAATAAATTCTAAAATAAAAACTAATGTTGACATAACTATCACAAAAGATGTATAATGGAGATGATACACATAAAGAAAAGCAAAATTGTATCAATAGCAATATCAAGGATATACCAGGATATACAGTATGGTGCACATGATGCAATGGTGCAATGGACAATTCGATGTAACATAAGGTTTGAATTGTTTTCGAATGACCTGTGTGCGTTTCTTCTAGATCGACGACGATAAATAAATGCTTGAAGTCGTGGAGTAAAAAAATATGGTTTTATTGACATCTACTGAATTATTACACTACAGGTGTTGGTTAGGTAAAATTTTATAATAGACTGCGACTCAACAAAATAGTCCCAAAAGCTAATTTATAATCTTACGAAAATGCTACGATTCATCAATAAGTTTATTGCCTTTTTACAGAGTAACAGAAGTTTGAACTTTGAAAGCTTAGAACTAAAATTTAATCAAGGACGCAATTGCAAGACTTGGAAGTACAATCAGAATAACAACTATTTGGCAATTTCTTTAGTTTACAAGAAGTTGCATGGGCTCTAATAATTAAGCTATTAATCAATATGATTCAGAATTATACACGGTGAAACTATAAAAATTAAAATTTTCTGACTTGAGGTTTCTAGTTATAACACACTTCATCGTATTTTTATATAGACATTCAATATTTTTCCTTAGTTTGGTTGCTATTCTTCTTTGTTCCAGAAGCGACCACACTTTTTGCCGAGGAACAAGATCAAACGCTTTTTGTAAGTCGATAAACGCAAAATATTCTTTTCCTCTTCTGAGTTTCGTTTTCTCAATGATCTGTTTAATAGTGAAGATGTGATCTTGCACACTTCTTCCTTTTCTAAAGCCACTTTGAGTTTCTGCTAATGTTATATCGATTGTCTTTGTCAGCTTTTCTTGTAGTATTTGTTCGTACAGTTTCATCGCCGAGCATAAGAGCATTATGCCTCTATAATTTTTGCATTCTTTTTTATCTCCAGATTTAAATATGGGTAGTATCAACGAGATCTTCCATTCTTCTGGTATTCTTCTAGCTTTCCATATCTTTTTTATTAATTGTAATAATATGTGTTGTCCTTGTACTCCCATATATTTGAGCATCTCAGTTGTTATTTTATCATGCCCTGGTGACTTTCCATTTTTCATTTTTGCCAGTCCTTGTGTAAATTCTTCCCATGTTATTGCAGTGGCTTGCGTTTCTTCTATGGTTTCTCCGGTGTTTGTCACGTTAATGGTATAATGTCAATGTGGTGTTTCGTTTTCAGTTGATAATAGTTCTTAAAAATACCTTTTCCATCTTTCCATTATTTCTTCTTCCTGTGTCAAAATGTTTCCTGTTTCGTCTCTAATTGTCAATTGAACTGTATTTTTCCCCTTCTTAACGTTTTCATGGTCTTATAAAACAGCTTTTGGTTACTTTTACTACAATCAAGTATGCACCTTTAATGCAACTATGTAACATTTAAAGGGTATAATAAATAACCCTAGTATTACTTTGGTGGCTCAGCTGGCATCCAACCTGTTTTAACACTGATGATGATTTTTAATAAAATTGTATACCTTTTACAAAGGGTTTTTTTTCCAATTTTTGTGATTGATGGTATAGAGCCAACTACAGGAAAATTTTTTTCTTTTCCTTGTGGATTTTGGTTTTTAATCTTCTATTCATCATATTTTAATACTTATATTATCCCATTTCCTAGAAAGACAAATCCAAAGACACAAAAATTATAATAAATACATTTACTACAAACACCAATATATTTTTTCACACTTCGTTTGCACCGGTACATAGGTAACTTGACAGATTAACGCTCGGTTTCATAATCAGTTAATGTGGACTTTAAATTTTAAGTTGTTACCTTTATCAATGCAATTCATATGGGTAAATGTCAAAGTTAAAGTGAACTTTAGTTAATGTTCACTTTAAGTTGATTATGAAACCGGGCGTTAGCAACTAACTTCATACTGTCGGTGTGCGTGCACTTCATACTGCCGTTTTTATAAAAAATCGCTCTCTACATTTTTCCCAATCGCACCTAAAGAAGTATAACTTCAAAACTTTGTTTTTGTTGCCCTATTTGTGAAAAATTTCATGTGTTTGTCTTGCAATGATAATTATTTTTCTTATGATGAAATAAGTACCTACTTTAAAGTTAAAGATGGTTTTTGCTTGCTTTCGATTCAGAGCTGTTTCTGCCTTACAGGCTTCCTCAGCAGAGCTAGCGTGCACATCTCTGAAGCGAAAATCAACCAGCCCATCTATTTAAGGTGAATTTCGGAGATCATTGAAATTCACATTGGGAAATTCACATCTCTTAAATGAACTGAAAAGTCTCAGATACAAAATCCACAGGGAAGAATTTCCTGTACCTGGCTGTATACCATTAATTACAAGTAAAATTCAATAAAAAATGTTTGTCTTGGTAAAAGGTATATTAGTTTAAAAAGCCTCTTGTAACATAATTCACCAGTTGCCTGTCACCTCTTGTAACATAATGACCTAATTGTTACCTATTGACCCACTACGTGTGGGAGTCATATGTTGCCCTAGGGCCGTAGCCATAGGAATTTTAACCATCCGTTGGATTTTGCAATTTTTGCATCTATATAACACTTTTAGTCTGTTTTTGAAAGGCTTTGACCTTTGTATTTTTTGGTTGGCTCACCATGTTCTTGTAACATTGATGATGCTCTTCTAACAGAGCGAAAACGTTTCGTTTCCATGTTTGTAGCCCTATAGGGGCTTTTGAAGCTAATATACCTTTTACCAAGACAAAAATTTTTTATTAAATTTTACTTTAAATCTGAAACTTTTCTTGTTTGAAATTCTTTCTGGTACATTTTTAATCTGCGACTTTTACAATTTATAAGACCGCAGACAACGAATATAGAAAATAAAAAGGACTCTACTATATGCAGTCACATTCCGTTTTCATTCGTCTAGGAAAAGGACAGAAAGAAACTTCCTAGTAAAAGATTTTCTATCTTTACTCAGATTTGAGTACTAGGAAGTTTCTTTCTGTCCTTTTTCTAGACGAATGAAAACGGAATGTGACTGCATATAGTGGAGTCCTTTTTGTTTTCTATATTCGTCGTCTGCGGTCTTATAAATAGGAAACTTGCACTAAAAAATTTTTTTGCATAAAGTTGTTAATTTATGTTTAAAAATGTTATATTCAAAATATTACGTCTTAACAATGAATAGTGTACGTACAACATCTGATCAAAGTTCTGCGCCTAACATTTCCGTTTCAAACAACTTCAAAAGCGCGAGCTTGGGTCTGACGTCACAGGCCACTCTTATCGTTTTTGCCCGTTCGGTGGGCTATTGATTTGAATGCAGTTTGCCATTGCCAGTTGTGCGTGTCGAATAACTGTGACGTTTGCTCGGTATTTATGTTATTGTATTTAGTGTAGTTTAGTGTATTTATTGTGTAATATACTTTATCAAAATGGAAAACAAATCTGCGCAATATAAGTACTGTATAGTGCCGGGATGCAAAAGCACAACTGTCAGAACATCCAACAAACATTTTTTACTCTACCAAAAGAACCAAAACGTCGATTAAAATGGCTAAAGGCATGCAGGCGAGATAAAAAGGATATTTCACAAAAAAGCATAGGTCTTTATGTCTGTGAGGATCATTTTGATGTAAGTATTTATCTAATTAGGTACCTATTTTCTACTTAAAAAAATATTAGTTATCGTTTCATGAAAAGTGCCTACTTATACTTGTTTATTTGTTGCAGTTGGAACAAGATATGGATAACTATATAAAATTCAAGATTATGGGTGGTCCCAAAATTATTAAGTCAGGTGTTGTCCCGCACATATTTGATTGTCAACCAGACAGAAAACGAGCTTTTTCTCAGCCTGTGAGGGAAGCAGCCCTTAAAAGGGTTAAACGACAGCTTCTTGAAGATGCCGCTTCTACATCTAAGTCTGTTTTAGAGGACAATGATGATAAGAGACAATGTGATCCTAGTTTCACAAACTTAGTACAATCAGGACCTGAATTAAACCAATCAGCTTTACCTCAAAAACTGAATCATGTATCAACACAGACTCACATCAAAATAAGAAGTAAAGGTATTCAGTGCAAATTTCAAAGGAGTCGGGTTGTCGCCATTGAAAATACATAATAAGGATGCAGGAACTTCACCTATAAAAGACTTGCAAATATTTGAAGATACAAAAAGTGAATCAGGAAGTTCTGTATTTGAAGAGTATAGTGAATATAGTGGTAGTGACGACTGTTGGTACAATGAAAGCGATTCTTTATCTTGTGATGAAGATACGAAAGAAGAGGAAGCAAAACAATTTAAAAGTTTGTCTTTGAAGTGTACAGTGATGAAGTTACAATACAGACCTAGACTGTATATGGGGCTACCAGAATATGCATTTTACACGTTTCAATTAATGGAAAAATATTGTAAGACTCAAACAATGCATCCATTTTTAACTCTTAAAAAGATAAGAACAGGACAAACATTTATGTCTCTTGGAGATGATTTCGGCATAAGCGAAAGCAATGCATCGAGAATATTTGCAAAATCTGTTCCATTACTTAGTAAATATTTAAGATCTTGTATTTTTAATCCCCAAGTGAGTTCAGTTAAATTAAACTTACCCTTAGCATTTTGAGCTCGTTATAGTAAAGTATTTTGTATTATCGATTGCTTAGAAATTGAAAAGCCATCAGATTCTGTTAAACAGTCCTTAACATGGTCTGAATACAAAAAGTGCAATACTCTAAAATATTTAATTGCTTGCACTCCTGATGGGATTATTAATTTTATTTCTACTGCTTTCGGTGGAAGAACGTCGGATGCAGTTATTCTTGAACAGAGTGGTTTTTTAAATGTTCTTCCACCGAAAGTGGCGGTAATGGCTGACAGGGGTTTTAAACACATAGAGCATTTGTTAGTTAGCAGAGATTGCCAATTAATTAGACCAGCAAGTGTATCTTCAAGTACAAAACTTACAAAAAGTGAAGTATTTGAAACAAAAAGAGTAGCTAGTTTAAGAATTCACATTGAACGAGTTATACGTAGATTAAGAGAATTTGCTTGCTTAGCCCCCCCCATGCCTGTATTGATAGCAAATTGATATCACATACAGATAATATAACAAAAATTGTTTGTGCACTCATAAATTTACAGTCAGGAGTAATATCGGGAAAGTAATTTTAAATTGATTTTTTTGTATATCTACTCAATGATTTTGTGATCGAAATACAAGGAAAATACGATCGAAATACTAGGAATTTTCAATTAAAGACGATTAAAATGTACTATTGTACTTAATCGCTTTCTTTTGAAAACCCCTCGTGAGTAATAGTACTTATACGTTATAAACACATTAGTAATTTCTAAAGATTTATAAATATCACTTTAAAGTAAATAAACTGATTGTAGAACTATGCAAGAATACAAATAATAGCTGGTAATTTCCATTTAAATACGATTAAAATGTAATATACCCGTAATACCTAATCGCGTTGTTTCCGACTGCTAGCTAGCCCGGTTGACCGTGGCCTCTGACGTCAGACGAATAGAAGGACGTTCAAGAGCCTCCTAAGATATTTGAATTTTATAGCATTTTCAAAACGTCGTAATTAGCGTACGGGTTAAAAATATTTGTTTTTTTCGCATGCAAGCGTTTTAAGATCATGTTACCTTATGTTTTTTAATATTATTTTAATATTTAAAAATTTATGCAAGTTCCCTATTGTAAAAGTCGCAGATTAAGGATGTACCAGAAAGAATTTCTAACAAGAAAATTTTCAGATTTAAATTATTATTTACCGCTTTAATTTTTATTAAAATGATGGATTCTGTATCTGAGACTTTCAGTTCATTTAAAAACCTTATTTGTTTGTAAAATTATGTTTCATAGTACAGTGATTTAAACTTGGATAATTTGAATCTTAGCGGACTGTTAAATAAATTATCCAAAAATTCGAATTAAAAATATCTACAAAGAACAATGATACCTACAAAAACATCTACAAACGATAAAAATCAATAATAGTTGACCATTTTTACCAATTGCAGATGTTTTCGTTCATATTCTTGCCCGAATTTTGCCGACCGAAAAAGATGGGCCAACAAAATTCGGCCAAGAATTCCAATTAAAACATTTGCAAGCTATAAAAAAGACAGACTTTAATTTTTTCCAAAGAAATCCGAAATTTTTAGCTGCTTTTTAGAATCCAGTTTCTCATTAATGACAAGAGATTCTAAGATATCCAGAAAAGATAGTAGAAAAGTTCGAATTATCCAAAATATAACTCGAATTATTCACAACTTTTTACCATTACTTATACAGGGTGTCCAGAAACTCTACCGACAAACCAAGACAGGAGATTCCACAGATAATTTTAAGACATTTTAACCCAATTCATCTAGTCCGAAAATGCTTCCTAAGGGAACTAGAGCTCTTTGAAAATGGCGTCTTGTTTTTAGTTTCTCTTAAATATCTCCAGAATGCTTCTATTTAGAAAAACAAAAATTGGTACACATATTTATCTTCCAGCGATAAATCGACCTCATCCATTTTGAATTTCTAGTACCGGTCATAGGCGTCCATTTTGGGTAGGGCAGCGGCTATTTTATCGCATAACATTTTTGTCTTTAACTTTTAAGCATTCTTGATACTGGATTCTTAAATTGTGAGGTATTTTAGTAGTAAAAGGTACTCTTGATTTAACCCATTATAGGCCAGCGTCCTATTTATAGGATACTAAAAATTTAATTTTTTTCTACCATTAAAATTTGTTTAAATTGTAAAAAAATAACCCTGTATATTTTATGATGTAGTAAACTGATTAATACATTCGTTTGATTATATTACAAACACACAGTCAGTAAAAAAATATAAACGTTGGAAAAATTTCTTGACCTCCTCTAGATTTACACATTTAATAATAAAAATTTCATTTCGGCACTTTTTTTGTCTCTCAATGGGTTATTACTGTTGAGTAAGGTTTATTACATCCGATAGTCATATCATGATATAGTCATATCCGATAGTCATAATCATGCTCTTACGCCATATTACATGCATAGAATCGGCTTGTCAGATACTCCCAATTGTACTTGTGGCAAAATCGGAGATCTAACACATGTCATATTAGAATGTCATTTAAACATAAATAACATAAACGACCTTTATAAGGAATTAAAAGATTTAAAATGTTTTTTCCCAATAAACCTTAATACTTTAATATTTACAAATGATATGGAAATTCTTCATCTCATTTATAAACATGTTAAATTATGTAAATACAAGTTGTAAACGTAATATAATAGGCATAATTTGTTAATGTGGTTTGAAAAAATTAAAAAAAAAAATAATATATAAAAAAACACATAATAAAATAATAACAAAAAAATAATAAATAAAAAAAAAAAGAAAAAAAATAGAAACAAAAATAAAAAAGAAAAAAAAAGGAAGTGTTTCGCACAAATTAAAATATATATTAAAAAAACAGTAAAATAATTAAAAAAAAAAACAAAATAAAAAAAGCTACACAATGTACCAATGTATCTATATTAGGTAAAAATAATAAAAATACAATAATAACAGTGATTTACAGACCACCATCAACAGATGAAGAGCATTTTTGTAGTGATTTAGATAAATATTTAGAGATTACTAAAAAATCAGTTTGTAATTATCATATTTTATTGGGCGATATTAATATTAATATCAAAAACATGACACCAGAATCTTCTGAGTATTTAAGCATATTGAGTGAACATAATTTTCTATCTATAATAAATAAAAATACTAGAGTACAAGGGAATTATCGTAGTTGTATAGACCACATTTTTATAAAAAGTAAGTTTTGTATCAACCATAATGCTTTATCAGCTGTTCTGGATCTCTCTGTGACTGATCATAAAGCAACATTTGTAAGTTTTTCTTTTGAAAAAAATAAAATTGAATACAAAACTAAATTTAGGAAAATAATTAATTATGATGATTTAAAAAAAGATCTTAGTTTTCAAAATTGGGATTACTTTTCTAATACTAATAATCCTAATGATTTCTTAAATAATTTTACAGATACACTCATTTCTTTAATCAATAAAAATACAAAAGAAATAAAGAAAAAAAGATGTGAGATTAAGAGGAATATCTGGATGACTGATGGTTTAATAAAATCAGTTAATAAAAAAAATGAACTATACAGAAAATTTATGAACAAGCCAGATGACCTAAGATTAAAAAAAGAATATACAATTTACAAAAATAAATTAAATAAACTGATTATTGAGGCAAAAAAGAATTACTTTCATTCAGAAATCACAAAATATAAAAACAGTTCTAAAGGTCTGTGGAACACTATTAAAAAATTAGATAATAATCAAACAAAAAATGAAATTAATTCCATTTTAAATCAAAATAATGAGGTAATCACTGATAGTCAGAATATTTGCAATATTTTTAATGATTATTTTTCTAATATAGGGTCTGAGCTTGCTAAAAATATTAAAATACCATCTTCACCTAATCCTCCAAAAACTACATGTAATAGTACGTTTTTTCTAAAACCCGTAACAAAATCAGAAGTTCAGTGTATTATTCATTCTTTAAAACCAAAAAAATCTCCTGGCATAGATAACATTTCTGCTGATCTGTTAAAGATAATTTCCCATTATGTTGTTGATCCAATAACTAATTTAATAAATATAATATTTGAACAAGGTACATGTCCTGACAATTTTAAAAAAGCTGTAATTATACCTATATTTAAAAAGGGTGATAAAAAATTAGTGCAAAATTATCGTCCAATATCACTTATTACCAGCCTTGCAAAAATCTTTGAAAAGGCATTAGCCGAACGAGTTAATCAATATCTTAAAAAGTTTAACCTGCTTTCTACAAACCAATTTGGTTTTAAAAAAGGATATTCCACTTCAGATGCTATAACATCTGCTACTGATTATTTATATAAGATGCTGGACAGTGGTTCTCCTACTTTAGCAATATTTTTAGATTTAGCGAAAGCATTTGATACTGTTAGTCATCAACAGTTATTAAGTGCTTTGAGCGATCTTGGAATAAGAGGAATACCATATTTACTATTTCAAAGTTATTTAAAAAATAGATTACAAATTGTCAAAATTAATAACAAACTTAGTACTGAAAGAACCATTGAGTATGGTGTGCCTCAAGGTACTGTTTTAGGCCCTTTATTGTTTTCAATATATATAAATGATCTAGCGGCAATGAAAATAAATGGAAAGATTATTTGTTTTGCTGACGACACAGTTATACTTTACACTAGTAATTCTTGGAATGAACTTAAAACTTTGGCAGAAACAGAAACTGTAAAGGTTCTAGATTGGCTAAGTAGGAAACTACTGACAGTTAATACAGATAAAACTTACTTTATACCATTTTCAATATATAAAAATAATTTACCCGAATTCATGGAATTAAATCTAAACTATAATAAGGCGTACATTAAAATAAATAGGAAAGAATACATAAAATATTTAGGTGTTTATATAGATTGTCACTTGAAATGGGATATACATATTGATATGGTATGTAAAACTCTAAGAATGATACTATACAGATTTAGATATCTCAGCAACATTCTTGATTTATCTTTCTTAAAGATGGTATACTATTCCTTAATAGAATCACGTCTTAGATATGCCATTATAGCATGGGGTGGAACATATTCCTCACATTTGATTAAACTCGAAATACTTCAAAGGAGATTTTTAAAAATAATGTTAAAAAAAACTCGCTTATATTCATCAGAACTTCTTTATCAGCAAGCTGGTGTTTTTAAAATTAGACAATTATATTTATTAAACATAATTTTGCATACATACAAAAATAAACAAATATTGAAATCAATAGATCATAATTACGACACTAGAAGAAAACTTCATGACTATGTAAAAATTATTAGTAATTTTAAATCAATTGGTAAACATAATTTCACATACTATATTCCTAAAATATTTAATTATTTACCCGAAACTTATAAAATATATTTGAGAAAAATAAACTCATTCAACATGATTAAATCCATTTTTAAAAAATTTATTAAGAACACTGGAACTGAATTTTTGAATGCGATCTTTAATTAAATTTATAATATAACTACTAATATATAATATATTTGTTATGCATTATGAGTTGTTATGAGTTATGTATTGTTAATTTTTAATAATTGTTATGCGTTTTTGTATTGTTAATGTTTAATATTTGAATAATGTAATCCCTGAGCACAACCTCTGGTTCTTCAGGGAATTTCTTCTTTTGGTTTATTTACTATTTATTTATATGTGAAAATATTTAACTTAAAATTAATTTGTAATTATGTTAGTATTGAATTATTCTATTATAATATTGTTATATATGAGAGCATAATGAGAAGTAAATAAACATTATTATTATTATTATTATTATCTATAAAAATAATATTGTAGAATGTACTTATGTTTATAAGAAATTTATGACTATGAATCTGCAATCAATCACAAACAAGTCTAGCTAATTGGCTCTGCCAAAGCCATTTTTCAAAAAAAAAAATCCGATAGTCATAAATAAATCTCGTAAAAATACACTGCTAAATGTTAACTATAAAGTTTGTTTTACCGTCCTAGAAGTAGGACGCTGGTACTTAGCGATATCACAATATGTAACAATTTTAGTATTGAATTTATCTGAATCTGCGCCGCAATCGTTGGGGTTTTTTAAATTTTACATTTGCTTATTGCGATTTGCATAAAAAGTTTTGTATTTAATATTTGGGGGAAACATAAATTTTGAACTCTATCGAGGTTGGGTATATTGTTATAATTTTGACTTTTATACTGGCGAAACAATTGCTAAAAATGATCTTGAAGATTTAACCTTACGATTAAGAGTAGTAGGTACCTGATATGTTAGTCGGCGAACATAATGGAAGCGGTTTCCGCTTACGGTCAAACCGCGCGGACCCGCTTTTGAACGTTTTAAAAATGAATGCACGTCTTTAAATGTAAACGAACATAGTCAAAGCAGGTTCGCGCGGGCCAACCGCTTTAACCCGCCTGACCGCTTTTACTCGAATGAGAATTTAGTTTTTTCCGCGCGGTTTTAATGTTTGTACAATGAATAAGGAGGCATTAATTGCTGCCGTTTTTGAAAGATCCCCTATTTGGGACACGAGGAAGAACGATATTTCACTTTCTTTCATTATCTTATTTTAAGTTTTGAAATAGATGATGATATTCTCCATAAATTATTTTTTCGCGATTTAGAAAATGTATACCAACTTTTTTTCTTTTCAGTTTAGTCAAAACAGAATCAAAAGCAATCATATCATCATCAGAAGACGAAATTTTGCTATAAGTTATAGACGCAACTGACAAATTTGAACGATTTCTCTCGCTTTTAGCGAACGGCTCTACGAGCGATAAGTTTACGCCAGCAGTAGCCGTAAAACGAACTTAAGTTTCCGCGGAACGGAATAGGGATAGCCGAACTGAACCGACTACGCACAAGTCCTGTAGTCGGTTCTGTTCGGCTATTCCTATTCTGTTCCGCAGAACCTTAAGTTCGTTTTACGGCTACTGCTGGCGTAAACTTGTCGCTCGTGGAGCCGTTCGCTTACCCGTCTTCACTGTGTTGCCATTCCCGCGAGCGACAACCGCTCAGATTCGCGCGGTTTGAACGTAAGCGGAAACAGCTTCCACTATGTGTGCCGCCTAAGATTGCATTGCTAAACCTGCAAGTCACTGGGTGTTTTTTGATAATTTATGTACCAGCAGAGATTTGTTCATTCATTAAGTCAAATATTACTTTATTAGATTTTCGTCGATCATAGTTGAAGGAGTATTATAGCAAGACCGAGTAAATCATTAGCAAAAGTTTTTATGGGCGTAAGATTAGATGGGAAAGGACACTTCATGGAAAAACATAAAATGCAGAGGCGATGTCAAGGAGAAAATAATTGTAAAGCCAAACCACTAACATACTGTGGAAAATGTACTGTAACACTATGTTAAAATTGTTTTATACAGTATTATAAAAAATAAATGTGTTTTTATTATATTTAAAAATATTTTATTGTTTTAAACTTATTCATACATACCTTCAATTATGATAACCCTAACGCCCAGCGTCCTACTTATAGGATGGGTCAAAAGTGTAAATTAATTTCATGAATATTACCTGATTAAGAACAAGATTAGTGATAATTATGCAAAACCAAAATTCTGAAAATAAATAACTTGGGCGTTAATGGGTTAAGTAGTTTTCCAGAAAAGCTGATTTGAAAATTTTTTGTTATTTGAATTTGAAAAAAAAACAGTGTATTTTACCAACTTAAAGCGAGAGTAATTTTTAGTACTAGAATAACTCATAATTTAAGGTACTAGTACACTTTACAGAACCAAAAATAATCATTTTTTTCTCAGAAGCTTTATTACAAATGAACATAAAACTTTTTACATATGAATCTCTAACTCTTAGAGAGTACAAAAAACATATCTTTTTTATTTATGCACGTACACTAATATTGTAGAGGGCGCAAAAGTCGAGGCCTCGAAAAATGATGGCGGACAGTTAATCTCAGGATTGGGATATCTGAAACAAAAAATCGTACAGCATTTGAAAAAGGAAGGTTTCTTACGTGACAATTTACCACAATTTAACCAAAAAATAAAAGATAAATATTTTTTAACCATGAAAAACGGGCGATTTTTTCACAAAATTTTTTCAATTTCCGTAAAATCTTTACCGTAAAATTTTATGTTCATTTTTAATAAAGGTTCTGAGAAAAAAATCTTGAAAAAATGCTTATTTTTGGTCTTCTAAAGTGTACTAGTACCTTAATAATCTAGAGACAAAAATGCTTCAAAATTAAAGCCAAAAAAGTTAAGTGATAAAATAACCGTTGACTTACCCAAAAAGGATGCATATGACCAGTAATAGAAACTGGCAATTAATGAAATCGATTCATCTCTGGAATATAAATAAACGTACCAGTTTTCGTTTTTCTGAACAGATTTCTTTTTGATTTTTTTTTGGAAATTTAAAAAACGAAAAATTTTCAAATCAATTTTAGTCCTACCCACTTAAAGCAAGAGTACCTCTTAGTGCTAGAATACCTCACAAATTAATAATCCAGTGTCAAAAATGCTTAAAAGTTAAATAAATAAAAGTTACGAGATAAAATAACTATTGCCCTACCCAAAGAAATTCACAATGGATGTAATCGATTATCACAAGATAAATATGCGTACCAATTTTCGTTTTTCTAAATAAAAGCGTTCTGGAGGTATTTAAGAAAAACTAATTACAAAACAACATCTTAAAAGAGCTCTAGCTCCTTAGGAAGCATTTTCGGACTAGACTAAAATTATCGGGTATAATATCACAAGAGAGTGAGAATAAATTGAAAATAATGCGACAGTTTTTCGATTTGTTGTCTGTGCAATAGACACGAGAGCCCGCAAGGCTCGAGTGGCTATTGCCCAATGACAACAAAGAGTAGAAATTGAAGCATTATTTTCTTATTTATTCTTACTGTCGTGTGATATTCGTAAGATTATTTTTTAATACGTATATTATGGATATTTTCTTAAATGTGACAGTTGTCAAAACTAGGAAATTGGTAAACAAAAAAATTCTATCGGGAATTTTCTACAGTAGATAATTCTCAGTATAATTTTAATCTGATTGGACAGAATTAAACACGTGATCAAATATCTTACTATACGATTGGAAGTTAAAATCATTAAAAAATAATCGTATATAATATCACAAGAGAGAAAATTTTGCCGGCAATATTTTCGACTGGTATGAAAGTTTGTTGCCTAGCAATTTTCACGAATTAAATTTTGACAGTTAAATCACGAGACGTCAGTCGAGTGATTTTATCAAAATTTCATAAGCGAAAATTGCTATAAGGCAACTAACTTGAATAAAACCAGAAGAAAATTTTGCTGGTAAATAATTTTCTCTCGAATGATATTCGACAAGACTATTTCTTCTATTCGAATGATATTTCGACAAAAACCAATTTTTTGGTTTCTTCACCTGACTGGCATCCAAATCTTGATTTTTGGTCTGGATTGATTATATCTGCCCAAAACGGATTACGCCTCAATGACGTTTGTCAAAATGACAACAATAGAATTACCAGACACCTTCGTGACGGATCTGTCATAATTTTGTCGCTGAGAAATCACGGGCAGGAAGGAGTTTTGTCAGTAGGAAACGTGGCGTTGCTATGACGTTTCATCAGTTAAAAACAGTCTAGTGAAATAGTCTGAGAAATCTCCCGTCTTCGTTTGTTGCTACAGTTTCTGAACACCCTGTATAGGAAATGCTAGGGACCTGAAGAAAAATTTGAATCAAAAAAGATTTCGAATTAATCAGGTTCCACTATATATTAAACAAGTTCTAATTATATTTTAAATAAAGTTCCCCAACTTTTGCATATAAAAAAATGGATACACAGATGGGGTGCAAATGCACCCACACCAATGTTTACATAAGAATCTAGGCACCATCTTAAAACTGCTATTACCTTCAACAGTAGTTAAAAACCGCAATTAGAGACCGTTAAGCATTATCGTATTTGCACTAACAAGAAATATAAAGCAGTTATATGCATTGTTAAATTGATTACCTATTTTAAAAAGTATGTAGGTATGTTAAGACAACCCAGGTAACCAACTGACGTCATATAACGTCGAGGAAACGTCAGTTTTGGTTGAATATATACACGTATTTGAAAATTACGTCATATAGACGTGTGTATTGTAGGTGATTTTAAATACGTAAGATTAATGACGTTAAAATAACGTTTAAAAAACGTTTTCATTTCAGACAGTTTAAGTCTGACGTCACAAAATTGGGTGGAGCTTGTTTGTATTACTCCAAACAATTTAGTTAAATAATTTTCATAAGAAATTTCTCATTTATTGTTTACGTGGTTTGTGTCTTGTGTGATAAAATAAGACTTTTCATTTAGATATTTAGTTGAAGAAACGTGTTAATTAAGAGATTTGTATTCGTTTTTGCTCAGTGAGTTAGTTTAATGCAGTATTCTTCTTGAGAACTGTTTGAGGTTATGTTTATTTTCTGTTAATGAACTAATTATGTGTTATCGAGTAATTTGTTAATAAATTATTTATCAGTTTGTATGTTTTTTCAGTTTTGATACAGTAAGTAGGTATACTTATATAAATAGTGAAAATTCTATAATGCGAGGGCTGGTACAATCATGCAGAATCAATGTTAGATTGTTTCTAATGCACAAGCGATCTTAAACTAATGGTAGTATATCTTCATCGACACATGGGACGTAGACCTATAGGTTTCATATTACCTATTTTTTATGCTACCTATTTTAAAACATCTGAAAGAGGTCACTTTTTGAAAGTATTAAAGACGTGATTTTACCGACGTATAAAAGTCGTCACCTTTTAGACGTTTTAAAATCGTCACAATTATGACGTCAAATCGATGAGACAAATACATGTGATTTTCAACGTCGGTACTATGTTATAGAAACACGTCAATTGGTCATTTTTATGACGTGTTATCTACGTTATAAAAACGTCGTTTGGTTGCCTGGGATCCATACATAACCCATGTTATGACAATATCAGAAGTCTAGATGAAGAAGTACACAAGACTTATTTAAAAATAGATTAGATGACAAGCTACAAATTCCCTCTCCTAAAAATATCGATCAGTTATACGAACATATTATAAAAAACTGTTTACATGAAGCAGCATTGGAAGCAATGAGATACCACATAAAAATCAAGCTAAATAAAACATACTAGTAGGATAACGAAGTAGGGGAAGAAATAAGATGTACAAGACAACTAGGTATAGCAACAGTATTTCTGTGGTACTAAGGCAAAACCCGATATGTCAAAAATGATCGATTTTTCGTTTTTAATGCCACTATGTACATTGAGCGATGAAGAATATGATGACAAAACCCTACACGGCTAAACGCATCCATGTAACCAGTAGATAATAAAATTAGTTTCCGATATATCCATTATTACAACACCACGAACTTTTAAACTCATCTGCTGCAAAATCACGTTTTTTGACATATCGGTTTTGCCTTAGCACCACAGATTTATGCTCCAAATCATTACAAGACCAAATAAAATATAAAGAAACACAAGTACGAAGAAAAAGAAGAAGTTTTGGGAAAAAAACTTTAACAAGTAAATACTTATTTAGGAGGAACCAGAAGCACCGAAAGTTGGAAATTGATAAAAAATTTGGGAAAAGAAAAGAATAAAGACATATATACAGAGCATAAAACCTGAAGAATGGGAAGAGTATTTCAAAGAACTTTTGGTTGAGAATAGTCGAATTTCAAGAATGTGGACACCAAAACCAAGATAGAATTTCAATAGCCAATAAGATTAACAACAGAAGAAATCAAAAATGTATGTAAACAGCTGAAGAGGAACGAAGCACCTGAACCAGGGATATACCCGGAGAATTGTTTAAGTACGGAATGAACAAGTTGCATGAATATCTTTGACAACTATTTCTAGAATGCATAAACACAAGCGAAATATCTATGGAATTAAAAATATCATAAATCAGTACTATACATAAAAAGGGTGATAAAAATAATTGTGAAAATTACCGAGAAATAGCTGTAACCGGATCTGAGTCAAATATATGGAAAGGTTTTAAGGAATCGAATTGAAAGAGAATACTTAGATTCTAAAGCAGAAGAACAAGAAGGATTTCGTATGGGTCAATCCACTATTGACTACAATTTGTCCTTAACCCAGATAATAGAAAAAAGATGGTGCTGAATCAATAAATTTATATTACAGTAGACACGTGATTATCCGAGGTAATTGGGACCATAACTACCTCGGATACGGAAAAACTCGGTTAACACTGAGATTGGTTATACTGACAGAAAAACACGTAAACAACCATAACTGTGGATATTTTAATGACAAAACTAATACAGTACTGTCTATAAAAGATAAAAACATTTACCTTATCAATATTAGCCCATTGAGCGAACACTAAAAATTATAAACGAGAATAACTTGGAAATCTTTGGTGTCTCCTTGGCTGCTTTTAAGAATCGGATTAAAAGAGCTTGATAGGTACTTTTTTGTTTACTTTAACTGATTTGTGTAATAGATGTAATATGTGTAATGGATAACTATTAATATTTCGTTTTTGTTTAAGGCTATGGGTACATAATTCGCAAATATTTTACGGCTATCCCTATCTTTTCTGTCTTTACATGGCAAATTACGTGTAGTAAAATTCAGACTGGTATGGATATGTACATATTACTAGAATGTCATTCTACTCGACAATGTCATAACTAGCTTAAAGAGATGGCTTTTGAATGTTCTTGGATAACTGTTATTTTTTGTATAATTGCAAATTATTAATTCAGTTAATAAATGTGATCATTTTTTCACTAGCTATGTATTCAATGATTGTAATAATTTATATGTACCTACAACAAAAACTAATACTCAATCGAGAAAAGAGGAAAAGTGTTAAAGTGATTTTTTAATAATATATTGTTACTATGGAACGCTTACAATTTTGAACATCTTTAACAACAAAATACTTGGATCACAGAATATATCTTGATGTATTCTCTGCTTCTATCTTCCATAAATAATACACAATAAATAACTTTTTATAAAGTTCACCTCTTAAATTAATTATTTATCAAATACACTATTCATGTCAAATAATTATTTAAAATTGTCACTGATTGTCAGTGTCTGACTGACAATATTCTATTCGACTAAGTGCGTTGTATGACAAAGATAGATTTGGAAAATATTATCACGGACATTGTGTTCATTTTTTTTAATCCTGAAAAAACCAATAATTATTTTTGAAAAATCTAAATGCAGAATGAAAGACTAAATTATTACCGAAGGCCGAAAGTCCCTTAGAATAAATAAAAAGTTTATTTTGAATGAGATATTTGAAATTAAAAATAACACTAAATTTTCTCTTAGTTTTTCACCCCTGTAACTTATTAAAATAAACATTATAGAAGTTCTCAGGGACTTTTGGCCCTCGCTAATAACGTAATCTTTCATTCTGCGTTTAAATTTTTTAAAAATACTTATTAGTTTTCTCAGGATTCGAAAAAAATGAATCCCCATATGAATAGCATTGCAGCCGAAAAAACGTACTGATCCTCTTAATGTGTAATTAAGATTTATTTTACTCTAGTTTAGTAGATATTACAGAGATTGATTTTATACTGTATGTTTTGTAATGGGGGTAATCCCGTATATAAATAAATAAATAAATATTACTGTTTTAAAAAGTCTTTGATTGATTTTTACATAAGCTTCATTCCTCTTTTTGAGGCGGCGATGTTGCGCTAAGGTTGAAAGTAACTCACCAGTTATGATTTTTTCCTCGGTTAACCGAGGGCCTTGGATAATCTAGACTCGGATAATCGCGAGTCTACTGTATGTTGTTTGTCGACCTACGAAAAGGCTACAACAGCGTTACACTGAAGGAGCTGTGGCAACAAAATGGCAAGCACAAATATTAAATAAAGAATTAATAAAAGCCGTCAAAGTGCTATACCATCAACCAACAACAAAAATAAAAACTGGGACACAAATAACAACAGGATCTATAACATCAAAAGGATTAAAGCAAGGATGTTGCCTGTCCTCCACTATTTAAAATATACCTCGAAAGTGCTATAAAAAGATGGAAACAAAAATCTAGACCAATGGGAATACCACTCACTACTCACTAACACTATGATATATGCGGTTCCATGACATCTCGTAATGCTACAGTTCATAACCGGACAACTGGTAATGGACAATTCATAACAGTGACAGTTCGTAACTATACAAATTCGTAACAGGCAATTCCTAATGTCCAAATTGAATGATTCTGTTTATTTTTGTTAACGTGGAAACTAAATGTTATTACAATTATAAATGAAATTATGTTTATCAATTTAACGAATCAGTATCAGGATAAACATTTTAACGCATTTTATATTTAGTGTTTCAGAATATAATAAAAGTATTTAAACCAAGTATTAAAGTATTAAAAGCCATCCCTCGCATCAACTATAACCGTTGATTGAATACCCCAACGCTATAACCAATCACAAGGTTTATTATAATAACAGGTAATAATTATAAAATTTCCTTTACAAAATGTTTACTAGAAAATTGGGAATGTCTAAAGACTTTTGTTGGCTTAAATATTTCACGAATTACTTCATTATTCCTTTGTGTATGTATATGCAAATTTAAGGAACGATAAGAGGGAAAAACTTTTAAAAATATTGTTAAAAATTTGTATGTTTTTAAATATTGGTTTGTGTTTAAAGGCTTTTAATATATTCTGAAACACGAAACATAAAATGTGTTAAATATGTTTATCCCGGTACTGACTCGTTAAATTAATAAACATAATTTTAATTATAACTGTAATAACAGTTAGTTTCCAGGTTAACAAAAATAAAGAGAATAATTCAATTTGGACATTACGAATTGTCTGTTATGAATTTGTATAGTTATGAAGTGTCATCGTTACGAACTGTCGCTGATATGAATTGTCTGTTACCAGTTATCCAGTTACAAATTATTGTGTTAGGAGAAGTCTGGTCATGGATATATGCTCAACTTTGCAGATGGTCAAGTAATATTGATTCAAGATGACGATTTAAACTATATGGCACGAAAATTAATTGAAGAGTATGATATATTATCGGTCTAGAAGTAAATAAAAATAAAACTGAATACTTGTGCGTTAGAGGAGAACAGAAATATCATGTATTAGACAACAACACCATGTTTTTAAACCAAGAGGAGTAATTCAAATTTACCACGCTGTAATGCTTCTTTGTATTTGGTCAAACCTTAGGCAAGTTTACTCCACTGTTTTGAAATTTTGACACTAATAACATTAAAGTTATATCAGCTTTTTTTTTGTGTTTTCTGCATTATTCCATTAGTTGTTAGATTTTTAGTCTACTTTTATATAAGAAACAGTTGTTTTTAGAACTGTTTTGCGATATATTAGTATAATATAATATACCTATATGGATTACAGTTAGCGTTACCAGGTGTCCCGATTTGCGCGGGACGTCCCGATTTTCAGGGGCCTGGGGACGCGTACCGATTTGTACCTGATCGGGACACTAAATGTCCCGATTTTCACCCACGAAAACCAATTTCAAGGAGGACTTGCAGTAAATTTTATAACTATGTTATAAAAACAAGGCACTCCTAAAAGCGGCAAAATCGAATGAAAAATATAATTTTAATAAAAAATAAATAATTTACTTAATCTACGATTTTTTTTGTAATTTCGTCTGATTATTATTATTATGTAGAATTAAATACAGATTATAGAAACACCTTGTAGTCCAGTAAATGAACGGGAAATACGGCGATACCGTGTAATTTTCAGGATCAACTCCGAATTGCATGAAAATTTGGACGGCTTGTGCCGTTGGTTGCTTTTACTTGGGGGGTGACAGTCACCCCTAGTAGGGGGTGAAAAACCGCGAGTTTAAAATAAGTCCGGAGATGGATAAATTGACTAATTCTAAGCAATCTGAGTTCTATAGAATTTTAACTTGCTTAATACTTTTGAGTTATTTAAGAATGAAAATGATTATTTTTCGACAAAAAAATCACGTTTTTAGGCAATTTTCACAATTAATTCAAAAAGTAAGTACAGTAAAACCTCGATATAACGGACTAATTGGGGGGACCGTTAATTGTCCGTTAAAGCCGAAAGTCCGTTATAAAAAATTAGTTTTAAAATAAATCATGACTATTTAGAAATGTGTCCTCATTATTCAATAATAAAAAGTTTATTGAATTTCTTTGTAAAATATAGCGTTTGGGATCCACGGGCACCCCGTTGTTATGCAATGTATCTTGGTATGGGCAGAGTTAAGTATGTATAATATTAACAGGATGTTTTTAATTTTTTTACATTCATCCGGATTTTTTGTCCGTTATATCCGAAGTCCGTTAAATAGAGGTCCGTTATATCGAGGTTTTACTGTATGTGATCAAAAAAAATATTCTTAGCAAAAATGTAGCATAATATAAAAAAAAAGAATGTGTGGACTTTGTACGCACGTAAGAAGTTATACTTCTATTATATGATTTCAACGAAATCAATATACTTTAAACAGTTTCTCTACTACTTTCCAAAAATTTTTATTAAAATAATACCAAAAATTAAAAAAATAAAAGAACAAAACACACACAAACACATTGAAAAATGCCACAAATGATTTCTGAACAATAATTGTTGCCAAAAATTTTAATTAAATACGTATTTTCTGAAAAAAATTATATAATAATATACTTACAATCATAAAATCTATAAAAAAAATAAAAAAATGATATAACTTGCATTGGGCTTGAACCTACTTCCCGTATATCCCACCGTACGAGAGTCGAAAAAATTTCAAACTGCACCATCTTCGCGTATACATCATGTGGGAATATACACAAACTGAACAACTTTTTGACATTTTGTTTATATGAATTTTTATTAGTTTGATTTTTGTCGAATTAAAATACAACAATATATAGAGTAAGAAAACGATACATTAGATGAAAATTTGTAGAAAGTTTGTTCGTAATCAGATTATGTAAATTAAAGCATTGCCTACTAGGGGTATAGCTTAGCAAGTACTAGGTAAGTACATTATTTTTTTTTACATTTTCCGAATAGGTTTGAAGATAATTTTTTATTGGAATACAACTGAAACATTTAGAATTACGTACCTGTGGCTTTTCAAAACTATTTAAAAAGTCACTATAATTATAAATTTTGATTTTATTTCTATCCTCACAACAATAAAAACTAATATATTATACAACATTTTTGTTTACCGATAACCTCCACATTGAACAATTATTGACAGATCATTTCAACACCCAATCAGAGCCCGTATAAAGACTAATACCAAACTGTCGGTGAGCGCATGCGCGCAGATCAATATAAATTCACCCTCAATCTCAATCGCGCCTAAAGAAGTATAACTTCAAAAATGAAAAAAATTGTGAACTCGTCAAGTTTATAGACCCAGCAAAAGCAAAGTTCAAGCTCATGAAAAATACGTTTTTATTAGTCAAATTCCGAATCAAATATTTCAATGCGAAATAACCAAGAAATGAAGCACTTTCGGAAAAGTCCAATTAAAACTTTTTTAATAAAGCTTTATTTTTATGTTTTAAAAAAGTTTCTATCATCAAAACTAAGCGAGTTATGCTCAAAATCAAAAAGTAAATGGTAAAGCGGTAACGATTAATTTTATTTACGGTGCCAAATAGGGGGAGATTTTCACGATTTTTTTTTATTCCCAAAAAAAGGATCCAACTGTATTTTGAGCGTAACTCACTTAGTTTTAATGCTAGAGACTTATTTACTACTGGGCTGTTGTTGTTTATTTGTCCCGATCTACAACCCTAAATTAATACCGATTTGTTTTTGCTTATGTACCGATTAAAAACAAATCGGACCTGGCAACACTAATTACAGTTGAAGGCCAATATGATCAACCAAAAAACAAGATGTATTTGGTGATTTTTCTAGTGACTTTTTTGGGTGTGAATCTGTCTTTTTAGTTTACTCCTCCTGGTTTAGAAACAAACCATAGGTATCAGTATTTTGCACTACAGAACATTAGACAAAGCCATACGAGGGAGAAATATGTCAGATATAAAAGCCATCACAATGTTAAACAGCATTTTATGGGACCAATCCATCATCACAAGAGGATATGAGACTATAGTGAAAAGTATCACTCTATACAGCTGTGAGGTATGGTCGCTGAAAGAAAGAACACTGGCAACACTGAGACCAACAGAAATTGATCTTTGGAGAAGAGTAGCAAGAAGATCTAGAAGAGAAAATATTACCAACGAATGCATTAGAGAAATAATGGGAATCAAACGAACAACTATGTATCAACAAAACAACTTATCTGGTTGGGACATATACAAAGAATGGATGAACAAAGAATACCAAAGGATATACTAAAATTGCAACTAGAAGGAAAGAGAAAGCGAGGTAGACCGAGAAAAAAATGAGCGAAGAAATAAACAAAGAGCTGAGAGAAAGAGACATAGAAGAGGACCTGTGGAACAACCATACGAAGTGGTGATTGGAAGTCGCAAAATGGTGGAGAGCGTTATAAACTAACATGTAGTAGTAGGTAATATGTTAAGATCAATGTAGCCTTTACTAATGTAAGTAATTACCATTCTTTCTTACCAAGTATATAGACGCATACATTCATTGTTTTTGGTTAGTTCATTACCCACTATTCAGGAATTCATATTTACTTACCTCTTCCATCTTTCTGATTTTCTTCAAATGGTTTAAGTTTATTTTCATCTTCTATTTCAGACTTTACTAGGAATTCGTTTAAGACTAAATCATCAACTGTCTCAGGAGTACTATTTGTCTTGGGTTCTGCTTTAATTTCATTTTTACAGATATCTATGAAAGAGAAAATATGCTACTAAAGCAAGAAATGAGTGAAATAAGAGCAGAAAATAAACAAATGAAAGCTGAAATTAAAGAAGTGCGAGAAGAAATGGAAACACTAAGCAAACTAAAATTTAAGGAGGCAGTGCCAAAAAGACTAAGCGACCTAGAGGAGAGAACGGAACGAGAGGAGAAAAAGAAAATTGAGAAAAACGTAATAGTCAGGGGAATTAAAATAGGAGAAGAGAATGTAAAAGAACATCTAGAAAATTTACTAAAAATAAAACTCAACGTTGAAGCTAAAATAGAACAAACATAGATAATAAGACCAAGAAATTCACAGCCGTTCATAATAGCAAAATTGGAAAATATACAAGATAGAAAGAAAATAATGGAACAAAAGAAAATCCTCAAAGGTACAAAAATATTTATCGACGAACAAAGAACCTATGAAGAACGAAGAATACACAGGCAAGTAAAGAAAAGAGCAGAGGTGGAAAAGGAAGCAGGGAAGAAAGTGAAGATGTGCTTCAAAAAATTATGGATAGACGATCAACTTTGGGAATGGAATAACATAATAAAAGACTTAAAGCTGAAGTGTACTGGAAACAACAGAGAAAATCCAAAAAACTGAAAGAATCAAACCGAAGGATAGTGGAAACAGACCCGGCTAAGGAAATGGATAATGATAATAATAAAACAATGTACAAGAAAAAGAGGAATAGAATTAACATGAATAAAAGAGCTAAACCCATTAAAATTGGATCATGGAATATCCAGAAAATGCTAAAAGTAGGGAAAATGCAGGAAATTGCTTTAGAAATGGAAAAATACGAACTAGAAATACTAGGACTACAGGAGATACGATGGAAAAATGAAGGAACAGTTAAGAAGAAAAACTTTACTATGTATTACTCAGGAGAAGACAAACAGGGGAAAAATGGAACAGCTTTTATGGTGAGCAAAAGAATGAGAGAAAAAGTTATACATTTCAAAGCTATTAATGGAAGAATCTCCTACATCAGAATCGAAAATAAACAAGCCAATATATCTTTAGTTAACTGCTATGTACCTACCGAGGAAGCAGACCAACAAGATAAAATGGAATTCTATGAACTTTTAGAAGAAACCTGCGAAAATATTCCTAGGAACGATATCTTAATAATACTGGGAGATTTTAACGCGCAAGTGGGAAAAGAGAGCTACAACCAAAATGTAGCAGGTAAAGAAACGATCCACAATGTCACAAACGATAACGGGGCAAAAGTTTGCAATCTGGCAGCAGCAACAAATACCTACATCGTCAGTACGAAATTTATTCATAAAAGGGAACATAAGATAACCTGGATGTTACCAGGGAGATCAGATGGCAACCAAATAGATCATGTTTTGATTTCGAAAAAATGGACAAAGATAATACAAGATGTGAGATCCTTTAGAGGAGCAAACGCTGACACTGACCACATATTCTTAATAGCCAAAATGAAGATGAAAATCATCAAAGCTAATAACAAAGTAGGAAAAAGAAGGAAGTGGAACTTAACCAAATTAAAAATGCAACAAACAAAACAAGAGTATTCAGAGGAATTAGTACAAAAACTAAAGAGGTACGATGGCACGAACGTAGAAGAGGAATGGACAAATATAAAAATGAGCATCATAGAGGCTGCGGAGCAAACCATAAGACCTCAAGAAAATAAAAAAACTAAAGAATGGTTTGACGAAGAATGTCGATACCAAAGTCAACTGAAAACGCTGGCACGAAACAAATGGCTTGAAAATAGCGGACAAGAGGAAAGAGAACAATACCAGAAAGAAAAGAGAGAAGCGGCAAAACTTTATAAAAGGAAGAAAGAGACATGGAGCTCAGATCAGATGCAAGAGATCGGAACAAATAATAGAGACAACAAAAAATTGTTTGAATATATAAAACAACAATATAATGGTAACAAAGTGACCAGCAAAATAAACAAAAAAGATTGGGAAAATCACTTTAAAGATATATATACAAGCAACCAAGCAATCGACACAGAAGAAGAAGATATAACAGATAACCGAGATGAAGAAGAAGATGCACCTACCTACCAAGAATTTATAGAAGTAGTAAATCAACTAAAATCAAAATGGTGGAGAGCATTATAAACTAACATGTAGTAGTAGGTAATATGTTAGATCAATGTAGCCTTTACTAATGTAAGTAATTACCATAATTCTTTCTTACCAAGTATATAGACGCATACATTTTTGGTTAGTGCATTACCCACTATTCAGGAATTCATATTTACTTACCTCTTCCATCTTTCTGATTTTCATCTTCTATTTCAGACTTTACTGGGAATTCGTTTAAGACTAAATCATCAACTGTCTCAGGAGTACTATTTGTCTTGGGTTCTGCTTTAATTTCATTTTTACAGATATCTATGAAAGAATCATCCAGCTCAATATCAACTATTTCTATTTTACATGTCTCCTCAACAACTTCTTGTTTTACTTCCATTTCTTTAAGCGCGGCTTTGCAATTTTAATGCTAATTTTACATTAAACACTAAAAGAAAATGATTATAAATTACTCAATACTAAAGACAAAGATGCCTGACGCCAACAGCTTGAGTTTACCTTAGCTTGGTTTGGTATATTTTTAAAGCACGTAATTTAATCCCCCTAATCTATGATTTAATCTTCGTTTTGTTTTGATTATGGAGACCTACACTCCTACACAGAGGAGAGGAATCGAGATAGGACGACCTTGAAATTTTCTTCTTCTTCTTCTTCCTTTTTTTTGGGTTTCGATTTTTTTTTAATCATTTACCCAGTACATGTTATTGGTTATGCGCGTCTTGCTCAAGGCAATGCACAACCAGGTGTCCTGTCAACTTCAGATCTATTTTTTTTTTTTTGGTCCTATGTGGTCCTTGTCCTTCTTCTTGTTTTTCTGTAGCTAGAGGGGGAAAAGTGTTACAACATTTAAGGTTAACTTAAGACTTTTCTCGTTTGGGGGTAGCTTCCAAACATTTTCACATAGGTTTAGGGCTGGCTACCTTCGGTTAGGATTAAGGATTTTAAGGATACAAATATAATTTTTGACATTTTAGGAGATTCCCTGTATTTTCTGAAGTATTTATTTATTGTTATTGTTATTATTATTATTTTTTCAAAATTCTATAGATCTACTTGAAAAAATTTGATAAATTTATTGATTATCTTAATAACTTTATTCGAGGGTTTATATAAAATGCTCTGTAAAGATATTGGACTGTCTGTTCCAGCTTTTATTAGTTCTAGATACAAATCCATATCTTTATGTTTATTTATGGGGCACTCAAAGATGATGTGTACCAATGTTCCCATAGTACCGCATTCGCATATCGGTGTTTCCGTTTTGCCTATTTTGTGGAGATAACAAGGAGTTTTGCAATGTCCACTTCGTAAACGATTAAGGTTAGTAATATTGTTCCTACCCAAATATCCACATTTGTTATACCAAGGTTTTATAGGGAAACTATCCTGCAGTCCATAATAGTCCGGATATTTACCTTTAATTTGGGAATACCAGTTATTGTAAAATTGAGTCAAGATGTTCTTTTTTGTAACACAAAAGATATCTGTGCTGATGTTTTTTACATCATATGGTACTCTTAATTCTCTCCCAATATTGGCCAAGCTATCTGCCACCTCGTTGCCTTTAATCCCCTGATGTCCCGGTACCCATTCTAATCCTATTGAAAATCCCATATTATTTGCATCTACCAGTAGTTTTTTGGTCATTATAGTTACATAATCCATTTGGTCCCATTTGTGACTAGATATTTTGGATAAGGCACTTTTTGAATCTACAAAGATCACTGCTTTCATGATTTCCTTTTCAATACATACCGACATGGCTTTGTATACCGCTATTATTTCAGTTGTGCAGATTTGTGTGTAGTTATGGAGTCGTGACGAATATTTATAATTGATGCTTGGGATGTAAATTCCAAATCCCGATTGATTTGTTTGTGGGTCTATTGATCCATCTGTATATACGTGGGTATGATTATTATATATTCCACCATATTTAGCTATGAACCTTTCGTTCGATTCAATTTCATATTTTTCAAATTCTAGACTTTTAATTGTAATGGGGTATAGAAGAGTTTTTCTTTCTACCTCATATATAGGATTGATTTTATATCTAATTATGTTTTTTGTTTTTTTGAGTATATTTGTATATGCTAGTGAGTAATCAGGTATGACCTTGTTCCTCCAGAATCTATTGTTTGCATTTATTGCTTCGTTTAGCTTATTTAGACTCTTTACTATGATATTGTTTTTTTCCGGCATTTGTTTGAGTATATATTTATGTGCTAGTATCTCCCTTCTAACTTGTAACGTTGTTACTGAACATTCTGCTTGCAATATTAAGATGGGTGTAGAACGTAGACAACCCGTTACGATTCTCAAGGCAACATTCTGTACTTGTTCCAACCTCATCATCAAACTTTTACTGCAGGGGTTTAAAAGATTGGCTGCGTAATCTAAATGAGATCTAACTATTCCTTTGTATAAACTCAAAAGAATGTTCGGGTCAGCTCCCCATTTTGTACCACAAATTGCTCTCATGACATTTATTCCTTTGTTTGCTTTAGTTATCATGTCGTTAATTTGAATTGTCATATTCAAATTGCACTGTAAATGAAATCCCAGATACTTTATTTCATTTTTCCATGGAATTTCCATATTTTGATATATCAAATGTGGGAAGTTATAAGCCTGACTTCTTTTTCTAAATATTATTGCTTTTGATTTGTGTGCTGAAATTTTAAAGTTGTGTTTCTCAAACCACTCCTGTAAATTTATTATATGGGTATTTAAGGAATTAATTAGCTTGTATATATCAGATCCTTGCACCAGAATTACAAAATCATCTGCATATTGAAAACACTCCATCTCATGGTTTATTAAATCATGTAGGGATCTAGTATAGAGATTAAATAATATTGGACTGAGTGGAGACCCTTGAGGCAATCCAGTGGATGCTTGCATTGGGCCTAATATATTATTTGATTTGTCTTTAACGTAGATATTTCTGTTGAGCAAAAATTGCAAGATCAAGTTTGCATAAGTTATTGGGATGTCATACTTTAATAAGTATTTATATAGCAAATATATATTGACTGTATCATATGCCCTACTGATATCCAAAAAAATTCCAATTGTATTTAAATTTTTACTAAATCCAGTTCTAATATAATTAATTGTTAAAGCTAAGTTATCGTTGCACCCTTTGTTTCTTCTGAAACCTAACTGCTTAGGGCTTAGTATCGATTTTTTTTCCGTTATTTGTTCTATTCTTAATTTAATTATATTTTGCAAAATTTTGCCTACACATGACTCTAGAGCTATGTTTCTATAATTATCCTCACATAAAGGGTCTCTATTGGGTTTTAAAAAGGGAATGACAAGGGTGTTTTTCCATTCTTGTGGAAAACCTGTGTTTCTTTTAACTATTTGATTAAATATTTTTGACAATGTATCTAGCGCCACCAGGGGAAGTCTGTTTATCATGCTATATGTTACAAGATCTAAGCCAGTAGCCTTATCCTTTTTATTTATGACACTTATTATTTCTTGCCTTGAAATGTCCTCCACATCCTCGTTAGTTAGGGTAACCATGAACTCAGGATCTGTTATGTCAATTGCCAAATTATTTAATATGTTCTGAGCTATGTTTTTGTTGGGAAGTTTAGCAGGGATTACAGCATTTTGATATGTGGAGAATAGCTTAACTGTTCGCCATATTTCAGATAGAGGAGTGTCCCTTGTCAATCCATTGCAAAAGCTTTTGAAGCTATTTCTTTTTTTTGTTTTAAATATTTTTTTACTGTATGCAAATATTTTTTTGATTTCAATATAATTTTCATTGCTTGCTTCTTCCTTATATTTTTTAATTTTTTCTTTTCTTGTTTTTATTAAATTAGAGCATTCCTTATCCCACCAGGGAGGGCTTTTCTTTTTTCTTATAGATTTTTCTGTTTTCAAGAGAGGTATTTCCTCATCACTCACCATTTCCATAATTTGTGTAAATGAATTATAGTCTTCACACCCATTCTTCATCAAGTCTTCCATTTTTGAAGCATAATTCTCCCAATTGACATTCTTTGTATTTCTTTTATGACTTTTTTGTGTTACTATATTTTCATTTACAATTGCGATTTTGCAAGAAGTTGGAAAATGATCACTGCCTCCAGAATCCTCTAACACATCCCATTGGCATATATTTGCAATTTCCGAGGAAATTAGTGTTAGGTCTACCGCTGAGGCATTCTGTCCAGGTAGGGTAATCCGCGTGGGTCTCCCATCATTGCAGCAAACTAGATCCAAATCCTCTAAGGATTCAGCAATTATTCTTCCATTAACATTAACAGACACTTGACTTCCCCAAAGTGCATTATGTGCATTCATATCCCCCATTAAAATTTTATTTCCCCTGATTTTATTTATGCGTCCAACCCAACTATTTAAATTTATTTTTGCCCTAGGATGGATATAAATGTTAATAACTGTAATGTCCCAATCTATTATTTTTATTGCTAAAATTTGAATTTTACTAACATTATTATTATACCTATATACTATTTTGTGATCCAGACTATTATGAACCACAGTAGCTAGGCCACCATAACCATCCCCTCGATCCAACCTATGTATTTCATATCCTCTTAGATAGAAGTGATGATTATTTTTTAGCCAAGTTTCATTTAATAGAATTAATTTGGGTCTATGTTCGCTTATGAAATATTTCAGACTGTTATAGTTACTGCTTAAACTTTTTATGTTCCATTGGATAATAAGTGGATTCTTGATATCCATCTAAATCTAGCAACTTTTGGTTCGATGAGCTTTCATGTATAAATAGCTGGTTCAAGTAATTGATTATATGTTCCTTATGTTTCCAATCTAGTTTTTTTAATATCGCATTCAGTGTTTTTTCTGTGTCCCTCTCTAGTTGCTCTGTACGGGAACATCCAGGAGTCTCATTGTTTACTGCACGAGCTCTCTCTTCGCTTCTCCCATTTGGAGATAATAAATATTGATTGTGTACTTCTTTATTGTATGTCTTATTTGTTTCATTAGCCTTTCTTTTATTTTTGTTTGAGTTATTCTCCATTTTTCTACTAAACAGGTGTTCAGGGTTACTCTTTACATTTTCTATCCATCGCATATTGATGGGAATTGTCTCTAAATTATTTATTTGAGTTTTATGTAATGTTGGGAATTCCTCCTGGCTCATTCTGAATATATTATTCTCTTGCGATTTTCTAGTAGAAACATAAGGAAATCTCTCGCATGCCTCGTAGTATGAAAGATTGTCCAGAGACATGACAGCCTTAATATTCCGCTGTCTCACATACTCTGGACACTCCTCATAGGTACTTATATGAAAGCTGCTATTACAATGTAAACATTTCATCGAACAATCCCCTTCATGTATTTTTTCCGCGCAGTTTTTGCATTTTTCTCCCCCTCTACAAAGATTTTTTGTGTGTCCAAAAAGAAAACACCGATAACATTGAACCACTGGTATCATGTATGGTTTTACCCTAAAAGGGATCCCATATATATTCACTTCCTTCGGGATTACTTTTCCCGAAAAGGTAAATGCGACCGTTTCTGTATCAATATATTTCTCCGTGTCATATTTAGACTTCCGTTTAAATCGTCTTATTTCTAGTACTTTAATGTTGGCCGAAGCCAATCCCGAAAATTTGATTAGATCTGCATCCGATATACTAGTATCTACATTATTAACGACTCCCCTACATGTTACGTTATTTGCCGGAATAAACAATTCATATCCATCATTTCTGACCACGTCATTTAAAACAAATTTATTAGCATCCTCCCATTTCTTGAAAGCAACGCTAATTCGGTTTTTTCCTTTTTTGCTAAGTTTAAGTACATTCTCGATTTTTTTGTCATTTATGTATTTTGCTAATTTCAAAAAACTATAATTACCGACGTTATCGCCTTTTGACTCCATAAATACCTCAAAGGGACCGGTATCAGTGTACTGATAATAGAAATGTTTTTTTCCTTTTTTTATTTCATTGTTATTATTAGTGATTGAATTAGCATTGCTATCAAGTAATGGTGTATTCTTTAAACTACTATTATTTTCAGTGTTTTCTATATTATCTAACATCTCCTCATCACCGGGGGGGTTAGCCCCCCCGGTAGTATCCCCCATAATTAACCGTGTAATGCAAAGCTGTCTCTTTTTTACCTAACTAGATAATGTATAATTTATTTTATTCAAAGAAAGTACAGGAAATTTAGGAATTCAACAGATAGGAAATTTGTTAGTTACCTCTATTATGTAGTTCCTATTTTGTTTTTGTCGCCTGCGTTTTTTTTTGAATTATCACTTCCACACTGAACTGTCACACAACCGAACGTTACGAAAGCTCATACAGAAGTCCCCGACCTTGAAATTTTTGTACACAATTTTGCCTGTTTGCTTGGTTTCTCGCTAGGGCGGCGGTGGCGTAGAAATAGATGCTACTTTTGCATTGGAGTGAATGTGAAAATTTCGAAAATAATTAATTATTCGTAGTTAATATAAGATTATTGGTTTTGGTGGTTAATATTATTTAAATATGAGTGCCAAGAAAGCTTACACTAAAAGAACTTGCTTCGTACCGGGATTTGTATCGAGTTATCGTTCCGATAAAAAATTCAAAAGGGAACTTAACGAAGTTAATAAAGACTTTTTATAAAGATTTGTCTTTATGTTATTTATAACGTTCGTGGATTAAACCTATTCGTTTGTATGTTATTTCCTTCGGTGTAAATAAAATTTGTGCCTATTATTGGTTTTTATTTTAACCTGAAAATTATAGTGATAATAGTAGGACGATCTTGAAAGTTTTTCTGTCGAAACAATGCATTTTTTGAGACAAAATATTTCACAAAAATTAACATTAATTTTATAAAAGTCAGACTATCGTCTGCGTAGTTTATAGACATATATTTTTATTAACTAAATTTAAACATCTGATAGGTAAGCTTTCAGAATATAGATAAATGAAGTATTCAAAAAAAAAGCAGTTTAAATTTTGATAAAAAGAATAATTAAAAAAAATTGATCAATAAACTTCAAATTATTTAAATAACTTTTTAAACTTTTTAAAAACAATTACGTACAGTTAAGTCAATTTTTTCAACTAACAAACTTTTTGATATCAGTTACAAAGATATTAAAAAATTAATTTGCAGTTGAAATACCATTGGTATATAAATGTGGCAATTAGATAATGTGACAAAATATTTCCGCTTCAAAATAAGCTGTCCTACATATTAAAGTAATGACAAATTTAAATTTGATGTCACATCTCCATCTACAATGGCATATAAAGAATACACTTTTTACCACACGTCGATATGTTATAAGGTTAAAATAATTTATTTTTGGCATAAAACATATTCAGCTACAATCCACCAATAAATTAATGTCTAATTACGCTAAAAACAAAAATAAAATGAGTTAAATATTAAATAAGTCCATAAGAGCTAATGTATTTGTAGCACCTATTCGAACACTTGCGCCTCTAGCGGCGATTGCTGAAAGTTGAATTAGAGGTTGAAAAGTTAGCCCACAAACGATGCATTGCGTTTCCACTCCTTCTTACAGGGCCCGGATTACGTACACTCGATACGCATCGTATCCGCCATGTTTTCCCATAATGCGCTACAGTAAAACATGGCGGATACGATGCGTATCGAGTGTACGTAATCCGGGCCCAGGGCCCTGATTCTAAATCAAATTTCGACCAAAAACAAGTCGCTTTCAATATGGCGACTGTCGAAATTATTTGACACGGAGATGAATGAATGGCCAAAAGCGAGGTTAGGTTTAGTTTAGATGTGTTTTGTTTATTTCTTGCAAGGAAAACTAAATCAAAAGGTATTATAATATAGCTGGGTTTAATTGAAATTTGCTTGTTTTGAGGAATTAGATAGAATAGTATTAAATTAGAAATATAATAATTGAGAATGTCCACAACATGAATCATCAACTCAATGAAAGATGTGAGGTAATAATCTGGGAAAATTAGTAAAAAACAAGGAAAATTAATTACCAGCTATTTTATTGCTGGACATGCTGAAATCAAATCTTAAGATTTCCTATATTAGTAATATAGCTGTGCAAAGTCCACAGAAAGTGTGCTATTTTGTTTATAAACAAATTAGCGCTCCGAAATCTTTTTTTTTATTATTGCTCTATAACTCCGAAAATTTTAACTTTAAACCAAAACACTCACATAAAAATTGACAGTAATTTAATTCTGCACATTGATAATTTATTCCAATTTCCTTCGACGGAAATTTTCTTCGGAAAATTCGGGTTTTCCAAACAAAATCTTTAATTTTCAACTAAAATTTGAGGGAAGTAATTATTTATCAATAATTAAATAATTTGGTGACAGTGACATAAATCTTTTTTGTTATGAGTGTCTTGAAGATATGAAAATTTGTATGTACAAAGAGGACCGGAATTAAAAGGTATCTAATGGTTCAAAGATTAAAATCCTGTTGTTTATAACTCTGTCGCAAATGCCGGTCAAATTTGACCGGTTATACCTGGAATCACTCCTCGCAATTCAATTTGTTTTTCTTCGAAAAGGACACAGAAGCCGTGCTCTTTTCAACAGCGTTAACTTAATTTAATTTAATCTCATATTTTCTGAGGGGTTCTATTTGTTTATAAGCCAAAAAATTGTTTCTTTATAACATTCCTGAGACCGCTCAAATGGTCCAATTTCAATCCTGTAAGGTACGTTGAATAGGTATAGTGCTTTTTTATATGAAAATCATAGTTATTCTGGTGTATCATAATCTTTCTGGTTATTATTTCGACCGAAATTTTTTAATTAACATTTTAATTATTGCTAAACTATTGGTTAGATTGTCGCCGGTCTCCTGATATACAGAGAGGGGCTAAATTATGGAATAAATTCATTTTCTCTAAAATGGACGATTTTAGAGAAAAATCCCGAAACAGGTCGATTTTTATTTTTAAATTAAATTTCTTGGCATATATTTCAAACTAGTGACGTCATCCATCCGAACGTGATGACGTAATTATTTTTTTAAATAGGAATATGGGTTCGTGTTGTAGCTCATTTACAAAGGCGTTCAATTCTCTATTCAGTATTATAAACATTAATATCAATATTTATACAGGGAGGCCAAAAAAAATTTTGAATTAAATTAATTGACGCAAGAAGAAGAATGCATGTAATTTATTTAACTCAAAATACATTCTATTGCTGTCAGAAAATAGAAAAAAATGTTTATTTTGCAAATAAACATTGCTTTTAGCTTAAATTAAAAGTTCAAACTGCCAATAGGTAGGAGGGAGGCTGTTTATGATTTAATTTAAGCGAAAAGAAATGTTTATTGGTGAAATAAACCTTTTTTTCTATTTTCTGACAGCAGTACAATGTATTTTGAGTTAAATAAATTACATACATTCTTCTTTTTGCGCCAATTAATTTAATTCAAAATTTTTTTTGGCAACCCTGTATAAATACCTAATGATATTAATGTTTATATTACTGAATAGAGAATTAAACGCCCTTTCAAATGACCTACCACACGACCCCTATTCCCATTAACAAAATTATCGATTACGTCATCACGCTCAGATGGATGACGTCACTAGTATGAAATATATGCCAAAAATTGTAATTGAAAAATAAAAATCGACCTCTTTCGGGATTTTGCTCCAAAATCGTCCGTTTTAAAGAAATGAATTTATTCCATAATTTAGCCCCTCTGTATAATCTACTATAATAAATCTTTCATGTCTTCAATTATTTAATTATTGATAAATAATTATTTACTTCCCTAAAATTTTAATTGAAAATGGCAGATTTTTTGGAAAAACTCGGATTTTCTGAGTAAAATATTTGTTGAAGGAAATCGGAAAAAAAATAACTTTGTGCAGAACTAAATTACGGTGAATTTTTATTTGAGTGTTTTTGGCTCAAAGGAAAAATTATAGGAGTTAAGTAGAGACCGACCGATTAATCGGCATCGGCTTCGGCCACCTTCGGCCAATATTTAAACCTTCGGCCAAAATTCGGCTTCGGCCAAAACGAAGCCGAAGGTTTCGCCGAAGGTGGAATAATAAAGTGCTCTGAGTATACACTAACTATACTATATAAATAATCTCTAAACAATATGCTTCGGCGAGCCTTTGATACTTTGAATAGTGTTTACACCCTAATAAACTAAAACGTTTTACAAACTTTCAGGTAGTAGGTAGGATATCAATTTTAACAATAGGCCAAGATGTCTCAAAGATCTTCATTTGAATATTTCTCACGCAGTAAAATTCTGAGGAACTATAATAATTTGATTGTATTTGTTAAAACTCAAGATTACTGGTATTTTGACTACCTAAATATTAATGGCAAAACATCGACCATCGACTATCCCTACTATAAATGCAAATATTTAGTCACCTTCGGCTTAGGCTTCGGCTTCGGCCGAAGGTATCCTTCAGGCCGAACTTCGGCATCGGCTTCGGCTTCGGCCAAAAAAATCACATTCGGTCGGTCTCTAGAGTTAAGGCCCCGTCTCACCATCAAATAATTGACAGTTATTTGATCAAACTTGACAGTCAAACTTGACTAGTGACACAAACTATACATACTAACTGTCACTTTGTGTCACTAACTGTCAAGTTTGATCAAATTAACTGTCAATTATTTGATGGTGAGACGGGGCCTTTACAGACCACTAATTGAAAAAAAAAAGAAGATTTAGGAGTGCTAATTTGTTTATAAATAAAATAACACACTTTCTGCGGACTTGTCATACCCCTTATTACTAATATATGCAATCTTAAGATTCGATTTTAGCAATAAAATAGCTGGTAAATAATTTTTCCCAAAAATGGTATTTTTTCGATAATTTTCCCAGACTATCAACAAAATCCAAGAAACCGAAGCGCCAACCCAAATTCTGAGCAGTCTCAACATGATAAGGTTAATATCCCCAGTTGCTGTCATGGCGGTGTCGAAATGAAATTGCGACTGTCGAAATGAATTAGAATCAGGGCCCTGGGCCCTGGGGCCTGATTCTAATTCATTTCGACAGTCGCAATTTCATTTCGACACCGCGCGATTCTTGGGGATATTAACCTTATTATGTTGAGACTGCTCAGAATTTGGGTTGGCGCTTCGGTTTCTTGGATTTTGTTGATAGTCTGGGAAAATTATCGAAAAAATACCATTTTTGGGAAAAATTATTTACCAGCTATTTTATTGCTAAAATCGAATCTTAAGATTGCATATATTAGTAATATGGGGTATGACAAGTCCGCAGAAAGTGTGTTATTTTATTTATAAACAAATTAGCACTCCTAAATCTTCTTTTTTTTTTTCAATTAGTGGTCTGTAACTCCTATATTTTTTCCTTTGAGCCAAAAACACTCAAATAAAAATTCACCTAATTTAGTTCTGCACAAAGTTATTTTTTTTCCGATTTCCTTCAACAAAAATTTTACTCAGAAAATCCGAGTTTTCCCAAAAAATCTGCCATTTTCAATTAAAATTTTAGGGAAGTACCTAATTATTTATCAATAATTAAATAATTGAAGACATGAAAGATTTATTATAGTAGATTATACAGAGGGGCTAAATTATGGAATAAATTCATTTCTTTAAAACGGACGATTTTGGAGCAAAATCCCGAAAGAGGTCGATTTTTATTTTTAAATTACAATTTTTTGGCATATATTTCATACTAGTGACGTCATCCATCTGAGCGTGATGACGTAATCGATAATTTTGTTAATGGGAATAGGGGTCGTGTGGTAGGTCATTTGAAAGGGCGTTTAATTCTCTATTCAGTAATATAAACATTAATATCATTAGGTATTTATACATGGTTGCCAAAAAAAAATTTTGAATTAAATTAATTGGCGCAAAAAGAAGAATGTATGTAATTTATTTAACTCAAAATACATTGTACTGCTGTCAGAAAATAGAAAAAAAGGTTTATTTCACAAATAAACATTTCTTTTCGCTTAAATTAAATCACAAACAGACTCCCTCCTACCTATTGGCAGTTTGAACTTTTAATTTAAGCTAAAAGCAATGTTTATTTGCAAAATAAACATTTTTTTCTATTTTCTGACAGCAATACAATGTATTTTGAGTTAAATAAATTACATGCATTCTTCTTCTTGCGTCAATTAATTTAATTCAAAATTTTTCTTGGCCTCCCTGTATAAATAATGAAACTTATGTTTATAATACTGAATAGAGAATTTAACGCCTTTGTAAATGAGCTACAACACGAACCCATATTCCTATTTAAAAAAATAATTACGTCATCACGCTCGGATGGATGACGTCACTAGTTTGAAATATATGCCAAGAAATTTAATTTAAAAATAAAAATCGACCTGTTTCGGGATTTTTCTCTAAAATCGTCCATTTTAGAGAAAATGAATTTATTCCATAATTTAGCCCCTCTCTGTATATCAGGAGACCGGCGACAATCTAACCAATAGTTTAGCAATAATTAAAATGTTAATTAAAAAATTTCGGTCGAAATAATAACCAGAAAGATTATGATACACCAGAATAACTATGATTTTCATATAAAAAAGCACTATACCTATTCAACGTACCTTACAGGATTGAAATTGGACCATTTGAGCGGTCTCGGGAATGTTATAAAGAAACAATTTTTTGGCTTATAAACAAATAGAACCCCTCAGAAAATATTAGATTAAATTAAATTAAGTTAACGCTGTTGAAAAGAGCACGGCTTCTGTGTCCTTTTCGAAGAAAAACAAATTGAATTGCGAGGAGTGATTCCAGGTATAACCGGTCAAATTTGACCGGCATTTGCGACAGAGTTATAAACAACAGGATTTTAATCTTTGAACCATTAGATACCTTTTAATTCCGGTCTTCTTTGTACATACAAATTTTCATATCTTCAAGACACTCATAACAAAAAAGATTTATGTCACTGTCACCAAATTATTTAATTATTGATAAATAATTACTTCCCTCAAATTTTAGTTGAAAATTAAAGATTTTGTTTGGAAAACCCGAATTTTCCGAAGAAAATTTCCGTCGAAGGAAATTGGAATAAATTATTAATGTGCAGAATTAAATTACTGTCAATTTTTATGTGAGTGTTTTGGTTTAAAGTTAAAATTTTCGGAGTTTTAGAGCAATAATAAAAAAAAAGATTTCGGAGCGCTAATTTGTTTATAAACAAAATAGCACACTTTCTGTGGACTTTGCACAGCTATATTACTAATATAGGAAATCTTGAAGATTTTATTTCAGCATGTCCAGCAATAAAATAGCTGGTAATTAATTTTCCTTGTTTTTTACTAATTTTCCCAGATTATTACCTCACATCTTTCATTGAGTTGATGATTCATGTTGTGGACATTCTCAATTATTATATTTCTAATTTAATACTATTCTATCTAATTCCTCAAAACAAGCAAATTTCAATTAAACCCAGCTATATTATAATACCTTTTGATTTAGTTTTCCTTGCAAGAAATAAACAAAACACATCTAAACTAAACCTAACCTCGCTTTTGGCCATTCATTCATCTCCGTGTCAAATAATTTCGACAGTCGCCATCGCCATATTGAAAGCGACTTGTTTAGTGTCGAAATTTGATTTAGAACTCCATAGTTTTGATGTTATGGTTTTATTTTGATGACTGATGACATGACTAATGACATGACCGTTCTTCTTCTTTATCATCTTCTTTTTTGCGTTAAAGCTATGGAGAGTTGCTTAGTGTAGCCACAGCAAAAGGAAAAATATATTTTAGTTCGATATTGTGTTGTTTCCCGAAAAATTGTTCGATATTGTGTTGCTAAATTTATGTTCTCCATGACAAAAAAATGACGATTTAATATTAAAATATATTATTACGATATAATACTCAGAAAATTATCAGTAGTAATTGCACAAGAGCTCTAAAATTCTATATTAATTTTAGAGTGCAATTTGTTGCGATTATTTCATGAATAAAACTGTTCAAAACCAAAATTTTATTGTAATTTATTTATGTAAGTACAAATTAGTACAATTAAACACACATTTGTTATTGGCTGTGAGTTTCGACGGTAGCGCAATCTCGCGGTTTGAAACTTATACTTTTCTGATAAAATTTATGTATGTGAAATATACAAAACGAGAAAAATAGATACTTATCTAGAAAGACACAAATTATGAACTGAAATATTATTGTAACCTGATTACTAAATGAATACACAGAATTAATAGTAAAATTAATTATGTTTTTTTATTTTATTCATTATAATTTTAATATTTAATATATAAGTTCGTGCGACTGGATGACTGATTACGCAAGAGACCATTGAGAAAAAGAATAAGTTTAAATTAATTATTTAACATTTTAAATGTTACCTCTGTTTATTTTTGTGTGCTTACTGATTTGCTTATTAAAATTTGTAATTTGTATGAATTGTAATTTGTTTGAATTCTATCAAAATGGATATTAAACATATTGGATTCAAGTCTTATTTCCCATGATATCCAATTTCAATCAGCAACACCAAAAAATGAAAGGATTTAGTTGATGCAGGACATGTACGCAATGTTTCCGAATATAATAAATGCATCCAGTACTGTTATATTCAGTATTTTTACATGAATCAATACAACAGCTGCAATATCCTGTTTTCTTTTTTGAAAAATCCGTATTATCCGCCATTTCAGTTTATAAAGTTTATCAAATGCACAAAACAAAACTGCCAACTGCCACTAACACAGCGTTGCCACATTTTATTTAGAAAATCTACTGTAAGTTTAGCTTACTAAAATCTACTTATCAAAAACTAAAATACAATATACTATAAAACTTTATTAATATATTTGTATATAATTTAGAACTTTCTATAATAAAAATAACAGCTGACTAACTAGAAATTTTTTTATTTAGCTAATGCCTCGACAACTAATGGGCATTAGCATGGTGATGGTACAGTGGATTTTACCAGTTAGGTAGCTAGTGTTATGTGTAGTGTGTGTGTTTAGTAAGTGTCTTGTTACTTTGCAAAGTCGATGTCATTGTCTTTGCAGAGACGCTAATTGTATCCGAACGTCTGCGGTCCCTCCGGTGGGTACCGATCCCACAAGGATAGAAACTATTTTCATTTATTAATTTATAATAAAAGAAAAATTCTCTACCCTGGTGAGATTCGAACTCACGACCATTCGGTCCTTTCGATCCAAAGGTAGGCGCTCTTACCACTGAGCCACAGAGGGAGTTTAACTAGAAATTAATATGACTGTTTGTAAACAAAAACCAAACTTTTTTATATTTTAACTGGGGAAAAAATGACCAACTATTATTAATTTTTATCAGTTTTATATTTAATATTTGTATATAATATTTTGTCATCCACTGATTTTAACATCTGCATGTCTGGATCATATTCTTCAAACAATTATTTCGCATGTTACATTAGAAACACGCAAACACAACATTTGTTGTTTTGCAAAGTTACATATATTATAATTTTAATATTTAGATATTTTAGTTTTCCATCGTTAGCTTCTAACAGGCTCACCGAATGCCAGAACTCTTCAATAACACCTGAAATAGGTACTGATTGCACTGCTACTTGAAATCTACAAGTTTGTTACACCAGAATCCAGTTTCATTTCTGTTTAATATTCATCATCTACGTCCTGGAGCTAGATTCCGTGCACTGTAGATATCTACACTTCGCTTTCTATCGATGTCAATTGTCGTGAAAATATTTGAATTTTTAGCTTTAATTGAATTATTTTCTAGTTTTGCTAGTTGATGCTGAAGTGACACTTAGTAAAACCAGAAAATATTTGAATTAAAACTAAAAATTCAAATATATTGACATTGATAGAAAGCGGTCGGCGGTGTTAGCGATTGTACACATAATCCCACCCCTGAATCTTATTTTCGGTAATGACATTGGGAAATTGTAACAAAATGTCTAAAAATTAATTTAGAAATGGGGTAAATACTATTAAAAAGCAAATTTTATTTTTGTCATAAGGAAATGTTGAAACATACCAAAAATCTACTAAAAAATATTGCCTACTAGAATTTTTTAAAAAATATCAAAAATCTACCAAAAAAGTAGAAATCTACTAAATGTGGCAACGCTGCACTAACAGCGCTGGAGAAAACCGTCAAATCCCCTCTCCTCTACCCACGGCGCGCCATTTAAATTTATCAGATAAATGCACAAAACTGCCACTAACAGCGCTGGCGAAAGCTGTCAAATCCCCTCTACCCATCGGCTCATGGCCAATACGCTCTGAGCTTCGCTGGTGTCGCTCCTAGCGGTTACTAATTTAACTTTCACCGGTAATTTTTAAATTTATTAGTTAATTGTTATCGTTTAATATTTACAACGCTAAAAAGTAATTAAATTGTAATAGATTTTTTTAAGATTTTGCTAATCATTTTGACGTTCTATTGATGAAATATTAATTTCTTACTTCGGATACTTTCACAATTATCATGTAGATGGCGCCAAGATTAATTTATAATTACATATTACAGAACATTAAAAAACGCAAATTCAGTATTTAAAACGTAAGTATATTTAAGGTAAAAATATATACCACCGCTTTGATCAACTAATATTTTTTATAATTAATGTTTTTAATTTTAATTTTAAATTAATCACTTTGACATTTATGTCAAATTTCCGGTAAACGTTTACAGACTTGTCACTACTGGCGCTCACGAATTTATAAATATCCCCTCTACGTACGAGCTCACAGCGGATAAATATTTGACGGTTGAAAGTCATCACTTTTATAATTTTTAAAACATTAAGGCCCGGTATTTTCACCTCCGAATAACTATTTATTGGGAAGTTTATCCGGCAGGGCAGATTACATGTAAATCTGTCAAATAAACCTCCGAATAACTTTTATTCGGAGGTGAAAAGACCGGGCCTAATTGTCATTAATGTCACTGAATGTATTTTTTTCATAGCAACGAAGGGCATCTGACGTAATATACTTGACGACGGGAAATTATCTAAAATTATCAGTTTAATTTTTATTTCTGTAGCTTTCTATTGGTCAGAATCCCCTATGAATTAAATAATCGATTACATTGATTATAATAATTATAAAGGCACAAGTTATACATTGCTATAGAACCCGATATTCGAAAAAATTACTGGTTTAAAAATTACGACTATCCGAGAAGTTCCATAACAACCATATCTCGGATGAAGTTTGGACATGCTTGCTATCCGACACGTTTATACAAAATAATAACAATCTTTGTGATATTTGCAATGAAACGGCAGACTTAGATCATTTATATCTTTTAATTGTAAGAAGTACACACATCAGTCGGAGATTCTTACAAACAATTTAAGAAGTTTAAACGTTTACGGTCCATAATGTTATGTATCTTTTGGCACTGAGTGATAAACGTATTTTTGATTTTATTTTGTTTTTCCTATATGACTGTAAAATTAAGTTATAGAATGACTAGATTAGGCTTGTAACCTTAAATGTCTTTCCTTTTGATTGCCTACATGCCTGCCTTACCGTGTGGGGTGGGTATGTAGGTAATCAATAAATATTAATAAAAAATGCTAATAAGAAAAACCCTTGGATGAGAAAAGTGTGACCCTTGTCCTTATCCCAAAATGTTTATTAAGATTAATTTAACAAAAATTCACTTAAAAAAAATAACTTTAACGCTTTAACTATTACTAACTAGACCTAATTTAGGTAAGATATTATGCTTATGTATGGACTACTTACTTTGTTTCTGGCCGCATGGTCTTATCCTAGTCAATAAAAAAAAATAATCGATTTTAATTTTGAATTTTTAAACTGATAGGTTTTGTTGTACAGTGCGACAACTATATAGTTCTTCTATCGTATCTTTGCACATGCATGAAATTATTCACGAACTACTTTTCATATCTACTAGATCTCTTTTTTTTACGCACAGAAGCTAGTATCACAAAATTAGCCGCTTGTCCATAGAAATCACAATATGTGAAACAAGAACAAACAATACAGTCTTTGATGCCTTGTTTACTATAAATTTTTACGTTTATCATTTTTAGTGACAGTGACAGTAGCGCAATTGTATTTTCTAACCTAAAGAACGACCTCGACGCGTAGCCCTACAAGTTATAGCTGGGGTACCACCAATACACCTGCAGGTAAAAGAAAGAACCAAAATACGGCAAGACTAACGAGGAGAAGACAGAGAAAGGAGAGAAACAGTGGCGGCTCTTCAGAGGAGGCAAGGGAGGCTTAGCCTCCCCATAAATTTTTTACACACTCTACACTGTTTTGTTTATCATGAATCGCGAAAATAACAAGCACTCTCACTATTATACAACGTGTAAATTCCATATTATCACTAACATAGCCACCTTTAAGTAAAGGTGGCTATGTCACTAATTATCCATACGTACGGAGCATTCCCAGCTAACAGTGTTCGTATATATAACGTCAAACAAACGTCAACATTTTGGGAGAAGTTACGACAAAAGTTACATCAAATTTTACCTAAAATATACGTAAAAAAGTCACAGCGATGTTACGTAACAATTTTACGTTATTTCTACGTAACCTTTTTAACGTCACAAAAACGTCACTTTTTAGGAGAATTTTCGGTATAAATGATATTTATAAATAGGACTTAAAATTATTGTGTAAATAAAACCACATAGATGATGATGACACATTTATTAAATATTTGAAATAAACATTTATTATATATTTGACTTTTATGTGAGAGAAAGAGACAAAATTATTAATAGCTACTTTATATTACAATACATAAACATACCCTTGAAGTAATCTTCATTCGTAAACTGCACACTTTCATATAAGGACTAGGATGCTTGCCCATTTTTAGAAGATATTTACATACATTTCGTTTTTCAACTAAACTGTCATTAAATAGAATTCTATTTTGTTTACCCTATTTAGGGAAAGAATGAAACGATAAATTACTATTAGGTAAGCTTTATCCAAGAATCACATTGAGGCACACAACAATATTAATTCAATTTTTTTTACATAACTCCATACTCCATAAAAACAAACACGATTTTAATCACGGAAATGTAAGGTTAGGTATTAATGAAAGGTTCAAAATAAATACGCGATGGCGCTGCAATCTCAAAGGAGATCTTATATAGTATTTTTACTACAAAAGCGATATTACGTAGGTCAAAATTTTTGACGTAAGAGAACTGTCAAAACATTAGAATTTGACTTTTCATTATTGTCATATTTAAAATAAACATGGCAATAATGAAAAGTCACATTCTAATGTTTTGACAGTTCTCTTACGTCAAAAATTTTGACCTACGTAATATCGCTTTTGTAGTAAAAATACTATACGTGTCTATACCTACCAAAAATCCACGTGTTAGAGACGAATAAATTCATACGTATTAAAACCTACCAAAGAGCCACGTTTCAGAAACGAATAAATTCATACGTATAATATACGTATTAAAATTTCGTATCAGTAACGTCAGTTTTTGATAGATGTTACGTAACAATACAAAAAAAACCTAATTTTAACGTTAATGTAACGTTATCTTGCTAGCTGGGTTAGCATTAGAATGCATGATCGCGTCTCAGTTTTATTAAATATTATTGTAGGCAGGACCCTGGGTTATCTCGAGATGCATGAACGGAGCACGGAGCCGAGAAGCCCAGCAGTCTCCGTTGCTAATGCTCCGTGCAGCGCAGCAGGCCTTTAAGGAGACCCGGTCTCCTAACAGTGGCATCTACGGTGCCATCACACGCTGCCCGGAGATATACCAAGGGAGGCAGAATAGCTTCTCGGCTCCGTTGCGTGGTTGCGTGCGTCTCAGGACAACGAATTTTAGGGTCCTGACTAAAAATAATGAAAAATCTAAAAGTGCGAATTTTGTTATGAAATTTGGTATGTGGGGTTATAATAATATTTGGAACAACTGGCTCAAATAACTTTTTCCGATATATCTCTAACTCAAAGCAAAATATCGGTAATTTATGGTGTTTTTGAATTCGCAGTAGGCCGCGTTTAGAATTAAAAAATTCAGTTGAGTAGGTATCTTAAAAAATTTGAAGCTTCATTATGTATGGACTGCAAAACTTCAAATCTGTATTTATTTTGATATGCGAGGTATCTTATGTATTTACAAATAGATGGAATTGTTAACAAATAAACGACACAAACTTTGGTATTAAACTTTTACAATTAGACTAACTATTTTTAAAATGATATGATATCATGAAATTATGAATTAGGATGATATTATGAAATGTAAATAAAAAATGGTCAAAAAATGGGGCCTTAAATTACATTTTTTGGCGCATTTTTTTGCTAGTGCAAATTTGTCTAGGTATTTTACAGTTAGGTATAGCCTCCCTATTGTAAAAATCACGAGCCGCCACTGGAGAGAAACCATTACAAAGTGACAGGAAGAGTGGGAAAGCGAGCGGAGGGCTGCATGGACATGGACAAGGACTCTGATCCCTTACGTGAAGGAGTGGGTGAAGTGCAAATATAAAAGTACGAACCATGATGTTTACAGGACACGGATCGTTTAGAGTTTAGAGAGCATACCTTGGGAGGATAGACAAGGCAATATATATTGATAGTTATATAGATAGATATATGATAGTTGCTTGGATTGTGGAGTAATGTGTGTTTGAATGCAGAAAGTTTAATGACGAAAGAGCGGAGCTATATATGCAAAAGTAGGCATCTTAGGATCAAACAATTTTATAGCCATAGTGACAAGGGGTGAAAGGGAGTTTAAAGAAGTGATAGAGGCGGTGACAAAAATCATTAAAAGAAAAGAGATTATAGAAAGAGAGAGACAACAAGGGTAAACATAAGCAATATAAGCAACAGAGAAAAGAGTAGAAAAAGGGAGGCAGCCCGCGCGCGAGGTCTGGAAAAACGTGCCACGCGCGTAAGCCGAGGGTGGGTTTAGTTCAGCGATACTCAACCTTTTTTTTTTCTGGGCCACATAGTAGCAATTGCCACAGCTTGCGGGCCGCAATCAAGGTGAAATAGTATACAGGGTGCTTCATTGGGAAACGGAAATACTTGAATGGTAAATAGAGGTAAATGAGGAGGTTCTAGTCATACTAAATCTATTGCTACACCGACTTTATAACCGAGTTACAGGGTGTTTTATCGATTTTGCCCATTTATTTCTGGACCCATAACTTTAGAACCACCTTGTATATTTTTTTTTATATTTGGTATATTTCACATTTAGAACCCAAACCACTCAACTACTAATCACAAGAAAAATCCAGGTCCGGATTAAATAGATTTATAAATCCATTCTGACCTTGAAACAATATCCTGTATATTGAAATTTTCAAAACCCGTTTGCACATTTGACAGGAGCTTTAATGGAAATTATGTCGAAATTTTTAAGAACTCGAAACAAAAGTTCGATATAATTTCAAAATTAATATCAATAAATTATTTGCGCAAAAAATTGAAGCGAGAAATTAAACTTAGTTTCTGTGCTCTTTTCAACGAAAAGTCTGTGCAGACGAATTTTGAAAATTTTAATATACAGGGTGTTGTTTCAAGGTCACAATTATATTAATTTTTTTTTGTTAATCCGGACCTGAATTTTTCTTGTGATTACTTAATGGGTTGTTGCAGTGTAGTAAATTAGTATTGATTATTTTTAAAATGAGTATCTGTTCATTAACTTTAATAATTTATTTTTAAAAGTTAAAAATACCCTGCTTTTTAATCAGAGTTCTTAAAAATTTCAATATAATTTAAAATTAAAGTCATTAAATTGTCTGCCTCACGTCCAAATACGCCTCAAACACATCGGCACACTATCAAATAATTTAAAAAACACGTGAAATTTGACAAATAATTTGATCACAGGGCCCTTTAGTTAGCCTTCGGGCCGCATAAAAAACGCTAGAGGGCCGCATGCGGCCCGCGGGCCGCAGGTTGAGTATCACTGGTTTAATTGGTAAGCATTGTAACATGGATGCATCCGGAGGCAAGGCCTCCAGAGGGGGAACTGCATTCAGATGTACTCTGTTTACTGTGAATGCAACACACGCCAGGTACGATTCACCTGGTACGGTCTTTAGAAGATCCCACTCTCACACAAAAAAAAACCTACAAATTGTCATTATGACAATACTTATCAATGATATTATACAGTGCTAGTCAAAAGTCCGTACCCCCCTCTTATCTTTTGAACGGTTATACCTTTTGAACGGTGAAATTTGGAGGGAGGAAATAAACGGACGTAAGCTTCTAAAATAGTCATGACAGATGACGTTACAGAGCCACTGTAACCGATAATTTTAAATGGGACCTTATGGCAAGTGATACCTCGTTTGAAAGGTTTTCAAAATACCTATTCAATCATACTAATTTTTTGGGTTTAAGTTGATTTTGATTTTGGTGAATAAATTAAATAAATATAATATTGTAGTTTCGCATTTAATTAATAAAAATTCAAATGTCCGCTTATGGTTTTTTTGTCAAAAAAGTTGACGTTTTTCAATTCTCGAGTAGTTTTTGCGTCAACGTCAAACTTTTTGACAAGTAATCATAGGCGGAACTTTGAATTTTTATTAATTAAATGCGAAACTACAATTTTATATTTATTTCATTTATTCATCAAAATTGGCTTAAACTTAACCAAAATTGGTATGACTGAATAGGTATTTTCAATACCTTTCAAACGAGGTATCACCAAAGATCTTATATACATAGATTTGGCCAACTCGGAAAAATAGCGTAACGCGGAGCAGTTTGGGTCGGTGGTCTATCTATCTCCCTCTACCGGCGCTTAGCTTTCTCTCTCTAGCATATGATGGCCGCCGCCTGTGTGTCACTAGGGAGTTTTTGTTGCTACGTAACGTACGCATCTCCGTATACGTAAAGCAACTAACGTGTCGTAGAGGATGAATGTTAAAATAGGTAGTTTTTGTAACTGCCTTAACGCAACGTAAAGCAAATCGTAAAGTCACTTTTAAATTCCGTTGACATTCAAAAAAATAAAACAATGTTCACACAATATACAATTAATATACTAATGTAAAAAAAGATAAATGAATGATGAAATTGTATGGTTTTAATTGCTTCTATTTAAATATAAAAATATTATTTTTCCTTAGGTTAAAATTTTTTTATTTTTGTTTATACCTACTTTTTAGTTGTAAATTATTATCCTACATCAGAATTCCAGTAGGTATAATGTAAATAGTGTGGTAATCTTTATTTGAAAATTTTACTGAAACTAGGTCATTTGTTTATCTAGTTATTAATTGTGGTGATCACTGTATTTCTTAAATTAATACAAGATTTGTTTGTTTTGCTTTATTAATAGACGACTTAAAAACAATAAAATTTTAAATCTATTATGAAGTTCCAATTTCCAATTACAAACAGAATAATTTTACTCAAATAGACTAAACCAATAACCAATATAACCTTAAAATGTTTATAAACGGTTAGTACGCTGACTGATGAAATGTTCATTTGGTAGGTAATCGGGCAAGATCCTCGTGTGCATTCGGTGACTTTCGGCTCGATAGGGATGCGTATGAACCTAACGTACCAGCCCGTAACCTTAGGTAATACGTATCGCGATACGGGAGTTCAACCATTAATGCGCAAGCGTATATGTCAAAAGATGCGTTACGTTTACGTATTTGTGTGCACAAAAACTCCCTACTGTCGTTCCGTTACTCTCACCTCTTGGTAGATACGCTCACTCGCACGACAGACAAAGATAGCTAAACCACCGTACTTGATATCGACGTTACACCCCGATGCATTGAGTGGCATATCACTAGCCAAGTCTATTTTCTTTACATGTCTCTGGGTATCACTTGTCATAAGGTCCCATTTAAAATTATCTGTCCCAGTGGCGCTGTAAAGTAATTTGCCATTATTACGTCACCTGTCATGACTAGTTAAGAAGCTTACGTTCGTTTGTTTCCTCCCTCCAAATTTCACTATTATAGGTATAACCATGATACTATAAATAAAGTTATTTATAGTATCATGTTATTTATAGTATCATGTTATTTATAGTATCATGGGTATAACCGTTCAAAAGATACGAGGGGGGTACAGACTTTTGACTAGCACTGTATATAGTTATTTCACTCTATCTTTTAATTTCAATAATTATTCACGAATTACTTTTTATACTAGGGCCCGGTACTTTATGTCTCGATTAAACCCCGGTTAACTAACCGTTTAATCGGGACCTCTTTAGGATCTTTTGCGTTGTAATAAATGCAATTACAATTATTATTATACTTATTTATAATTATAATACTACTTGTAATTGCATTTATTACAACGCAAGAGACCCTTAAGAGGTCCCGATTAAACCCCGGTTAGCTAACCGACGTTTAATCGAGATATAAAGTACCTGGCCTTAGTCTTTCTTTGACTCACAGAAACTAGATGGTATCGCAAAATTAAACCGCTTGTTCATAGAAACCACAATAATCCTAGTAAGAGAGCCCACCTTTAGATTAAGGGGTCGTAAGTTCAAATCTCATCAGGGGTAGGAAATTTTTCATTTATTAAAAATTGTAAAAGTAAAAGGTAAAAGTTTTTCTATCATTGTGGGATAGGTACTCTCCGGAGAAACCGCAGGCGTTTGGATACAATTAAGGCCGATGTCAGATTATGCGTTTTGACCGGATGCGTTTCCGCCGCATCCGGTGAAAACGCATAGTGTGACAGATCGGTCCGGTTGCGTTGGAAACGGATGCGTTTTGAGTAATCGGTACACGCTTACAAACTGCACCAGACTAAACGCATAGTGTGACAGGTCGGTCCGGTTGCGTTGGAAACGGATGCGTTTTCACCGCATCCGGTCAAAACGCATAATGTGGCATCGGCCTAACATCTCTTTGGAAAGATAATGAAGTCGAATTTTCAAAGTAACAAAACAACAAGACATTTACTCAACACACACTACACATTACTCCCCTGAGCTAGTTATAAGTATATGTAATTACGTGGTTAAAAGTTTCACACCAAGACCATAAAACAAACAAAAAGAAGTTATACTGTATTTTTAATATAATATTATAACCTAGTTAAATATAAATGTACAATATAACTTTATAAAATATATACTTATTTATTTATTTAACTTGTTTGAAAATGAATCATAACGTTTGGGCAAAGATAAAATGGATCAACGGACACGCGCCAACTCGTAACTTTTAATGACAACAATTTTCAAATCAAAATGTACACCGGCCAATTCGTAACTTTTTTTTTACCTGACCTGCCAACCCGAAACTTTCTTCAAGTGAATTCGAAACCATTGATTAAATCTAATACCTTAAATCTAAACCGAATGTTTCTTGGTTTGCTTAAAAACGTTATATTTGTACTATACGTACAGCTGGTTCCTAAAAAAACTGATACGGCTCTTAGTAAGATTTGATCATTTTGAGCAGTGTATGATTGATCTGACATTATATTATATTTATTATGACAGACACATAATAAAATAAACAAACAAACCATAGAGTTATATATTAGCATAGAGAGAGTGTCATTCAGAGCGAAGTGACGACACCATCTTTTTATTTGGATTAGTGCTGTTTCACTCTTACTCATAGTAAAGCTGCTATAGTTGTCCTCCTCTTCCGTGCCTATGTTCACACTGAATGTCATCATAGATTTTCGATACAATGTGTTAGAAAGAGATGCAGCAAACCAGTCCATGAGATCTTGTCGTCATGAAGCGCGGAAGGTAGGCTCCCTCTATGTTAATATGTATATACCTCTATGAAACAAACAGCCGTTTTTTGAGGTTGAAGTTATCTGACTAATTTTAAGATTTGGCAGTAACAGTGACAGTATGTAAATAATAAGTATTTATCCTTCAAAATATAATAAATTAAATATAATTAAACTCATATTCATTATATCACACCTCATCAAAAGCTTTTTACAAGAACATAGTAAGCGATTTTGATATGGCTTAGAGCCAGACTACATCAAGATCGCCTATAAACCGTGCTGGTAATTGCCTTGCAGCGAGACCAAAAACAAAAAGAAGAGGAAGAAGAAAGTACACTGCTCAATTTTCTACAAAATACGCTTTAAGAGTCGTATCAGTTTTTTTTGGAACCAGCTGTACCTACACAAAATAGCAAAAACTGAAATATCTTAATAAAATAGTTGAAACAATATTATAGTGTTTCATTAACACGGTTATAGGTAAATATTATTTCTATCAAGTATAGCTCTACACGAGCTTGGTTTTTATCAAGTAATTGTAAATATTTTTTAAAATTTAATATTTTTTAGATGTTTAGCAATGATAAATTATTTAAATCCATCTGATAATTTAAAAGCAAAGAGATTTTCCATATGTTTATTTCAAATCTAAAAGATTATACCTTTATTTAGTTACGAATTCACCGGTAGTTGATCGGTTACCGAAAAACTACCTGAGAGGCCTGTAATTAGGATGGGGGATTAAAATAGTTACGAATTCACCGGAAGCCGGATCAACTCACTTAGGCCGGTTTAACCGACACCAAATAAATCTATGAATAGTTATTCGTCGAGTTTAAAGCGAGATTAACTTGTCAATTTATTTGAAGAGTAAAGACTTGATAAAAATAAAATAAGGCTTATTTGACTTGAATAAACTACTATTTATCGTTGGTGAAATCCACGGTTCTTAGACATTTACAACGGTTGCCTACTCCGACTGTGGTGGGGAGACTTAAGGCCCCGTCTCACCATCAAATAATTGACAGTTATTTGATCAAACTTGACAGTTAGTGACACAAAGTGACAGTTAGTATGTATAGTTTGTGTCACTAACTGTCAAGTTTGATCAAATAACTGTCAATTATTTGATGGTGAGACGGGGCCTTTAAATGTTTGAGTTTCGTCACAAGAGTAGGTACACAAGTCAATTTTTAAATTTGTTGGGGTAATGATCCTTCGATCGTTGAATGTGTATTATTGTGTATTATTTGTGTTATTATTTATTGTATATATCCTAGTTTACTTTAAGTATATTTTTTTTTTCAAATTTTGGTGTTGTTTCCCGTAAAAAACTTATTTTGAATTATCCATGGAAAGTTATTTATTATAGTTGTAGATCGTACCTATCTGTATCTGTAGAGTAGGGAGTAAGAGTCAAGTCCCACAGCACTTAGGCCACAATTGACCCATTGTACATCCCCCAGGGGGTGGCGTCCTTAGTTCATTTATCCATCCTGCCATTTTCAGGAAGGTGGACAAATCACCTGGTGACATCTCCCCTATATCGGCAGGTGTAGGCCAAGGCTCGCCGAACGCATACTCTCGTCTCGTATTGACGATAACTCTGGACATTCACATAGGACATGCTCGACAGTTTCGTCATCTCGTTCACACGTCCTGCATAGAGATGTGTCTACTAGCCACAGTATGTGGAGGTGTTTTCTTAGTTGACAATGGCCAGTTAAAAAACCAACTGTCAAGCGTAGGTTTTTCCTGGTCATTCTCAAGTACTTTTCTGATGCTGACTTCCCAAGGTTCCTTAAGGCCCCGTCTCACCATCAAATAATTGACAGTTATTTGATCAAACTTGACAGTTAGTGACACAAAGTGACAGTTAGTATGTATAGTTTGTGTCACTAGTCAAGTTTGACTGTCAAGTTTGATCAAATAACTGTCAATTATTTGATGGTGAGACGGGGCCTTTCGTGTTACCTTGGCAAGTCTACATCCTGGCCCTTCTTCCTATTTTTCACGGTTTGCGTGTGGGAGTGACATTTGACAATATCCGCGATTGTTGCAGTCGACCAGCCAAAAATATCACCATGTCCTAAGAGTCGTAGCCCTGCTGACTTCCTAGCTAGCTGGTCAGAAATGCGGTTGCCTTTATTTCCGTTGTGTCCTTTAACCCACCTCAGGATGATGTTGTTACCATCCGAATCTTGGGTTAGTGATTCATGACTAGGGAGCGGATTTTATGCTAAATGCATATTGCATGCATATTTCGCATATTTGAGGACTTTACTAAATTTTGCATATTTTTAAAGAAACATGCATATTTTGTGCCTATTTAAAAACATTCAAGTACAAAACAAAATTTTAAATTTTTTAATTCGACACAAAATATTTCCCCGTACAGGCTGTCGTATCTATTATTTCGAGAACTACCTGAAGAGAGACGGCTCATTCACTGCCTTTTAAGTTTTTCTTAGAAAATAACCGATCTTTTCACAAATTACTTATACTGCTTATAGTACGCCGTTATAAAATGATTGAGGGTGTTAAAATGATGAAGGATGGTTTCCCGGGAAATCCGAATTTTATTTACTTTTATTATATTTAGCAGGTACCTAATTCTGGTGATTCTTTTTAATCCCCTATTGTTAAGAGAATTTACACCTTTAACCATAGTTTTACAATTTTCTAACGAAAATTGAATATTCATGCTTTAGATCAGATCCCGTTAATCAGTAAAATTATTTACCTTTAGTCGGTCAAAGCGAATGTTTAATTTTTGTTTAATACTTCTGTTTGTGAATAGTGCAATATGCCGAAAGAATCTAGCCTGGTTTATTCCTGGATCAAAACCTATCCCGAGCTTCATTACAGCAATGGAAACTTATTCTGCAAAGCATGTAGTACAATTGTGAGTTTTAAGATTGCTTTCTTCCTCTTTTTTCTTTAATAAATGCCTAATATTTGGCTGCTTCCTCATTAAAGTTTACTTACTTACTTAGTCCTAAGCCTTTCTACCTTTAAGGCTGGGGGAGTTGAATTTGGCATTGTAGTCTCCATGTTAACCTATCTTTTGTTTTTCCCCTGCACTCTCGTTTCGAACATTCGTTTTGTTAGTCTCACGTTCGACATTCTACACACGTGCCCGAACCATCTAAGTTGTCCATCTACTATTTTTTCATTGATTGGTTCTAGTTTTAGGTTTCTGTCTGATTGTTTCGTTTTGTACTTTGTGTGTCCTCTTTCTGTTTGCTATTTTTCTCAGGAATCTCATTTCCATATCATTGACTCTGGATTTTGTCTCCCCGTCAATGTCCATGTCTCGCTGCTATACATGATTGTTGGTCTAACTACTGATCTAAGGACTACCGCTTTTACTTGAATGTTGGTCTAACTACTGATCTAAGGACTACCGTTTTTACTTTCTCCGGTATCTCTTTTTCCCCAAAAAATTGGAAAAACACATTGTCGGGAATTACAGTAAAACCTGTGTTAACGGCCACCTGTCAAAACCGGCCACCGGAACTAGCCGGCCAGTTTCAAAGTTCCCCAAACCAAAATTTGTGGACTACATAACCTGGTATTAGCGGCCACCTTTTTATATCGGCCAATATTTCTGTCATTTTTAGTGACCGTTATTGACAGGTTGTACTGTATAATTATAAAAAAGGTTATATTATTATATAGTGATATTTTTGTTTTATTTTAAATAGGTAACTACCGGTATCAGTTTTTGTAAAAATTATGAATAAATTGCATATATAAAAATATTGATTTTATTTGAAAGATAATAAATAAGATTGCCGCCCCCCCTATAAAAGAACCCCCTAGAATAGAATAGAACAGAAAATTTGTGGTTTCTCGAAATGCGCATTTTTTGAATTTTTGTGCATATCTTGCGCATATTTCGTAATTTTTTACTGCATATATATGCGCATATTTCATCAAAATTGATCGCATATAAATCCGCTCCTTATTCATGACACTCCATTACTAGCCCTGATATGACACGTGGTCTGTTCAGGGTTAGTAGCGCTTGTCTGCTGTCTGTGCATATTATTATAGTTTTGCCGGTTATACCTTTCCTGATTATCTCTTTTGCGGCTATAGAGATACCAGCCAGTTAAGTCTGAACTACGCTGGCATTTTTGCCCATACCCCATTTTATACTAAGGTTCAGTGATCTGGAGTATATTCCGCATCCTGAGCCTTCTTCCGTTTTGGAGCCATCGGTGTAGATGCAATATGTATTTGCCACGTTTGACTCCCTATGTTGTCTTGTTTCGATTTTGTAGGGTTTGTCGAAGACAAACGTAGGTTTAATTGAGTCGCATCCATGGCCCGCACATAGCTGAGGCAGTGCCTCCAGCTTACCCCGCCAGAAACGACATCTCAATTGTCCCATTCCTACATCAAGGTTTGCACCCGCTGAGCGTAATCTCATCATCGTCATAACCGCCACCTCCCTGACATATATGTCTAAACGGGCAATGCCAATGAGCAACTCCATTGCAGCAGTTGGTGTTGTTTTCATGGCACCTGTTATATTTAGGCAAGCCATCCGTTGAATATGGATTAGTTTGTTGATCGCTGTTGCCTGTAGCACTTTTGGTACCCTAGCAATGGCTCCGTAAGTTAGCATTGGCCTAATGACTGTAGTGTAGATCCAAGCGACCACTCTGGGCGAAAGGCCCCAAGTGCGTCCGTCCGTTCGCCGACACTGTTCTTAGACAATATATGCTCTTTTAGCTCTACTATCTAAGTGAGAGTTCCATGTTAACTTCCTCTCAAGGGTAATACCAAGGTATTCCACCTCGTCAGAGAAGTTCAGACTGCAGTTTAGAATCCTAGGGGGTATTAAGCCCGCGATCTTTCTTTTTCTGGTGAAGAGGATCATCTCTGCCTTTTTTGGATTTATAGACAGTGAGTGTTCCTTACAAGATGTTTCTATTAGTCTGAGAGTAACTTGTAATCTCTCGAATAGTGTGTTCTCAAACTTACCGTTTTGCAAGACGGTTATATCTTCTGCATAGGCTATTGTGTAGAAACCGTTCTTGCTGAGTTGGTTAACCAGGGTATTCAACACTATGTTCCAGAGGAGTGATGATAGCATCCCCCCGTGGACATCCCCTCGTAACCATCCCTCTAATCAAAACGTCTTCTACGTTTATGCTTATTACTCTATTTGACAGTATACTGAATATCCATTCGCTCACGGCCAGGGGGACATTCCTGACATTGAGCTGTTGGGTGATGGTTGGGAAAGTTGTTTTATCAAACGTTCCCTAAATGTCTATGAATATATCTAGGGTGGATTCTTTATTATCCAGCGATCTTTCAATTCTTCCCCCTACTTGATGAAGTGCAGAATCGGTAGATCTTCCCGAAGTATATTCATGTTGATTTGGATAAAGTGGATTATGAACCAGAGCTTCATCTCTTATATACCTCTCGCCTAGCGTTTCCATCGTTTTCAAGAGAAAAGATGTTAGGCTAATTGGTCGGAAAGCCTTCGGTAGGGTCAGTAGGATGTAATCCATCATACCTGGTTTTGGTATGAAGACCACACGTACCTCTCTCCACTCTCTAGAAATATATCTCAGAGCCAAGGAGGCTCAGAACATTCCCACAAGGTGCGGCAAAAGGATATCCAGTCCCCACCGTAGTAGGGCTGGATATATGCCGTCAGGCCCTGGTGACTTGAAAGGGGCGAAGCACGATATGGCCCATCTTATCTTTTTCTCACTAATTAATATTCTGGCAAGATGCCAGTCATTTGGTGTGGGTATGATTATTTCTTCCGTCCAGTTCGGTGCTTTTGAAACGCTTGAACCGGTGAAGTGTGTTTTCATCAGGACCTCAGGCAATTTCGCAAATGTTGGAAGTTTTGCTTCCATCTTCCTTTGTTAGTATCCTGATATGCCGATGCGGAAAATCTTCGATTTCCACAGTAAGCTCCCCAAGCAGCTCTTTGTGTTTTTGTCTGCAGATTTTCTTAAACTCTCTGTGATTTTAATGTTGTTCTGAAGCTATTTATTCTCTGTGATTTTAATGTTGTTCTGAAGCTATTTATTCTCTGTGATTGATAAATATCCTAATCCTCTTTGAGTTTGGTGCGTTTTGCTTTATTAAAAGAAGTTATTGCTGTCTTTCTAAGGTGTTCCAGTTCGGTGTACCACCAAGAGTTGGTTTTGCGAATTTCCTGGACCATTTTTATCGGACAGGATTTTTTATAAGCGTAGCATTTTATTTTGGATAGATACCGTGTACCTTTCCAATTATGTATTAGTTCCTGGAGTTAAAGCCTTTTCATTCCGCAGAGCATCTTTTAAGAGGCCGTTGTAGAGTTCTACATCCGTCCTCCTAGGGTCGCGAGATTTGATAAGGCTTTTTTCCAGACTAATAATATAGGTCAACCAGCGGTGATCAGACATAGAGATGTCCTCTGAGACCTGCCAGTTCTGAATTTTATTAGATATTTCTGCTGTTGCAAGCGTGATATCTATAAATGTTTGGCTACGAACATTAATAAATGTAGGTTCCGTGCCTCTATTTAAGATATACAAATCTTTACTAATAATATATAGTCATAAAGAGACTTACCTCGAGAGTTGTTATCTTTGCTGCCCCAGCCTAGATGGTGAGAATTCGAATCGCAGCCGATAATAAGTTCTACCTTATGGCTGAGACAATGGTCTACCAGATCTTCCATCTCCTTTGTTGGTGGTAGGGTGGCTGCATCTGAGGGTAGGTAGACCGATGCTAGTATCAACTCTCTGTTTTTGCCTTTTCCCCATGGGCATTTTACTTTAACAGCAGTTACGTCTGGTAAGATCGTACCTATTGTAGGAGCTTAAATAAGAATATATGTTTATAAGGTAGGTTAAAACTACGTTTTAACATTTTATTATGTATTTTTTCAATATTTAGTTTAGAACTGACAAAATAAGTTTATTATTAATGGATTACTTCTTTATTATTTAAATCAACATAATACAACCATTTTGCCTTGCTTAAAAAATCTTGAAATTGACATAAGTCATAAGTAGGTACACTGTAGCCAACCTACACTATGTACCGACCGTGTATTAACGTATAATATTGTTGATGAAATTTTAAAATGCCAGGTACTAGTTGTAAAGTGGTGAAATTTATGATCTATTATTTAATTTCTTACAATAAATTATACCTACAAGTAATTCTAATTCACATAATCCTAGCTGACCTCTAAGGACGATATATATTCAATGTTTAATCGAGTGTTAATGGAAATTCACTATAAGCGACAAAATTTCAGTGTAGATTGGATATTGAAGTTCCATAAATCTTGCATTAACCGTTGGATAAACGTGAACAATCGGTCCTGATTACGTGCAAGTACCAAACCACCCAAATATTAACAGTTTTCCATAATTAGGTATTATAATTGACCAAACATCGTCATTTCATAACTATCTTTACTATTTTCTATAACATTTACTATAAAACCAGTCCCCGCGAGGTCCTACGCTCGCATGTTCCCGCATATGTACGATCTCAAATAATGATTTTAGCAAAAAATAAAAGAGACTAAAATTGTATTAAATATAATTTTCTCCAGTTTTGTTTATGTACAATTTTGTCGAAGATAAAAGTTAATGATAAACCGATAAACGAGATTCAATTCAATAATTATGCTCCCTCCTCTTTCCGCTATTTTACCTCTTAACTCAGAAAATGTCGACCTCACAAAAAAAATTATAAAACATAAATTGTAGGAAATCGCATTTGAAATACAGTAGATAGAACTCCGCAAATCAGAACGTTCGGCAAATACGTACCAACGGAAAGTGATTTTTTTTAAATCAAAGCAAAAACTTAAAAACATGTTTATTATAGATAATTGAACAATGTGAGGTTTAATAGGACTGACTTTTAAAATATCTTAAAAATAAATGCGTACTTACTTTATACGTAGTGCTTATAAAGGTTAAACATAAACTTTCGTCGGTTCTCTTGTAGTCAACTATGTCCAAAAATATTGCCCAGAATCTTAAGCGTCGTTTAAACACAACGACAAGTCACAGCAACTGGTTGTGATGACAAGTTAAAACGCTGTTTAGACGCTGCGATTCAATGCGATACCACCTTCAACCCAACTCCAACTTTGATAAGTTGTGCGATGCACCGTTTATACACAATGATAAGTTGCAACAACTCGATTGACCTTGATAAGTTGTTTGATTTATCGCTGTGTTTAAACGATCCTTTTACGAGAACGTTTGCAGCCATTCTTAAAGAAGTCGGTCACTTTCTTCTGATGCATGGGGGTGTAGTGACTTGACGCAGCAATGTTGAACTATTTACGCATAAACCAGTGGTGCCTCGGGATTTTTACAATAGGGGAGGCTATACCTAACTGTAAAATATCTAGACAAATTTGCACTAGCAAAAAAATGCGCCAAAAATGTAATTTAAGGTCCCATTTTTTGACCATTTTTTATTTACATTTCATATCATCATAATTCATAATTTCATGATATCATATCATTTTAAAAATAGTTAGTCTAATTGTAAAAGTTTAATAGCAAAGATTGTGTCGTTTATTTGTTAACAATTGCATCTTTGTAAATAGATATGCATATCAAAATAAATACAGATATGAAGTTTTGCAGTCCATACATAATGAAGCTTCACATTTTTTCAGATACTCAACTGAATTTTTTTAATTCTAAACGCAGCCTACTGCGAATTCAAAAACACGATAAATTACCGATATTTTGCTTTGAGTTAGAGATATCGGAAAAAGTTATTTGGACAAGTTGTTCCAAATATTATTCTAACCCCACATACCAAATTTCATAACAAAATTAGCACTTTTAGATTTTTCATTATTTTTAGTCAGGACCCTAAAATTCGTTGTCCCGAGACGCACGCAACCACGCAACGGAGCCTCCCTTGGTATATCTCCGGGCAGCGTGTGATGGCACCGTAGATGAGACTGTCAGGAGACTTAAACGCCTGCTGCGCTGTACGGAGCATTAGCAACTGAGACTGCTGGGCTTCTCGGCTCCGTTCATGCATCTCGGGATAACCCCCCACATAACAATGATGTTCGCATTATGTTCTAAGCATATCCTACCAACATTCGTCGAAGTATATCCTTTTTAGTATATGCGTAGTACAAGCATAGCATGTACCATAAAAAAACATTCTAAATTTCATGTTCTTTGCATGTGCCTCAAAGAATATTCTTGCCCCGAATATACTGAGCACATTCGGGTACGTAGTATCTCGGAATGTTCGTAAAACTTTATTCTTAGAATATACCTTAATCGAATATTTTTAGTATATGCGTAAGTATATGCAAAAGTATATACTTAACACATACCTACTTGTATATACTTTTAAAATATCTAAAAAATAATATACTGTATGTACGTACCTATAGGAAGAAGAATAATGTGAGCCTATAGATTATCAACTTCGCGTTAAGAAGAATTAATAAAATTTATGTATTTTAGTAGGTACTACTGAACTATCTAATTCATTTTTTTAAACCGTTTTAATTGTATGGTAAAAAGTTTAAAAATTAATAATTCTATTGTGAAGAAAAATGAGAAATTCTCGTTTCGTTTTCAGTTGAAATGAATATACCATTTTGATTTGAGTTTATACCATAAAGCGTCGTTTAAACACAACGACAAGTCACAGCAACTAGTTGTGATGACAAGTTGAAACGCTGTTTAGACGCTGCGATTCAATGCGATACCACCTTCAACCCAACTCCAACTTTGATAAGTTGTGCGATGCACCGTTTACACACAATGATAAGTTGCAACAACTCGATTGACCTTGATAAGTTGTTTGATTTATCGCTGTGTTTAAACGACCCTTAAGTAAAATAATTTTCGGGAATCCGGAAACGGCCATTCATTGTCATTCTGACCCTTGCATTGCATTTTATACCTGCACAAGGGAAGGGGGTAGGTAACAAAAGAGCAAAATATGAAAATAGTTTCCAGTACAGTTATGCATTTATGTCTACGCTGTTAGGTAGGACCAAGTATGTCTAGCTACAAGACTAAAACATTTTTAAGAACATAAAAAGCAGTTTGAAAATTAATAAATTCATATTGGTACTTCAATATTTCCTAAATACCTAGTAAGTAAAAGTATGTATAATGTATATAGATACCTATAAATTTTAGTAATTTACATACATATTATAATATATTTGGCTATTATATAATTATATAAGCAGCATTTTTATTTTGATGTGCACATAATAACTAAATATATTACTTATATTTTATATATAGGCTACTTACCCATATAATATTTATTATACATAGGTACCTATATAACTAACTAAAGTTTATATATTTTATACTTACTTTTTACGTAATATTGTAGAATGTAATAACTACATTTTCATATGCAATTAGAATATGTAAATATAATATATTAGTAGAACCAAAGAATACTAACACACCCTGTGGGTGTGTTAGTATTCTTTGGTAGAACCTATAGGATGAGATTGGGTGATGTTGAAAACATACTTCTGAGAAATACAGCACATCCTTGGAATATTCTTCCCATATACTAAAAATATGTGCGATAGTACATTCTAAGTATATAACTAGAAGGTATATAGCACTTCCTTGGAATATTCTTCCCATATACTAAAATATGTGCGATAGTACATTCTAAGTATATAAATAGAAGGTTTATAGCACCTCCTTAGAATCTTCTAAAAAGTATGTTCTTGGTATATACTGAAAAGAAGTGCGGTAGTACATTCTAAGTATATACATAGAACGTTTAAGTACTGTAATGTAGTATATACTCAGTATATGCTCTGCACATTCGCAATGGTAATTACGCATATTCTAAGTATATACTTTTTCTGAAAAGTATGTTCTATGAATCTACTAAGAACATGAAATTGTTATGTGGGCCAGGGTCCTGCCTACAATAATAATAAAACTGAGACGCGATCATGCGTTCTAATGCTAATGCTCCGTGTGTATTGATATTTAGTGATAATATGGAATTTACACGTTGTATAATAGTGAGAGTGCTTGTTGTTTTCGCGATTCATGATAAACAAAACAGTGTAGAGTGTGTAAAAAATTTATGGGGAGGCTAAGCCTCCCTTGCCTCCTCTGACGAGCCGCCACTAGCGTAAACATTAAATCGACTGGTAACGCAGCAGAGTTTTGCTCTACATAACGTAGAGCCACATCCAGAGCTTTAGTGGCATCTACGTGTATCACTTGACCTGACAGTATCTTCCTCGCTTTTTTCATCTTCATTAGGGTTGCCTCGAGGTTGAATTAACTCTACAATGTCTTCATCCGCAAATTCTTGGTGTCCATTGTCGCCAGCTTCAATCCATTTTGTAATTGCAATGCATTTTTCGTTTTCACACCCTGGAAGTTGTTGTACGACTTCTAGGAGGTCTTCTTGTAATGGAACTTGGACGAATGGACTTGTTTAAATTGTAAATCTAGTCACAACCTATGCACGATTTTCTAATTAAATTATTAAGGCAGTTGTCCCAGGCCTCAGCCACCCAATAAATGACATCTTTTAGGGTGATTTTTTTTTCAGGTTGTCAGTAATGAATCTGTCCTCGCCTTCTAATACAGTCCGTATAAAAATTTTTGTATAGTAGAGTTTTATAAACTGCAGATTACCCCGATCCATGGGTTGCACTAACGGGGTCACATTTAGTGGTAGGAGAACAGCTTTAATTTCATCAAATATAAGCTCCATTACTTCAGGGTGTAAAGTAGTATTATCTAAGAAAAATAAAGCTCTTTTGGGAAGCCCCACTTCCTTATTGAATTTCGAAACGGATGGTTTAACTAGTTTTTTAAATCATTTCTTAAAAAGTGCACTATTTGTTACGTAGGGATGTCCACGAGTTACTTCACGCAAAGATCCCTGGTTCGAAATTAAATTATAGAAAATAACTTTCGTTTACAGAAAATTACCCCTATTAAAAATACGCAAGTGTAGCTTAAAATAAAGTTTTTATTTGGATGTTATCCGAAGAATGTTACAAACTCGACTGACTTAAAAACATAATATCCAATATCTACACATTCCTTAAAACTGCAATACATTCTTATCATAGATTTCAATCTCAAGTGGGCTGGCTAGTACGCCCATCATCCCTTCACCTTAAAACAACGAAAAACAAACCATATGGCTCGCCGTATGTATAAAGCAGAAATATCTTTTAAACACGGACACTGCCATATTTTATAATGACTCGACATTCTCCCACCTTGGGGAATTTGACAAAATTTCTCAAAAAATACAGAGAGTCACGAAAAATTACAATAAAATATCAAATAAAGTGAAAAGTAAAATATATCAAAAACAAACAGAGTCATGAAAAAATCAAGTCAAGAAAATGTCACTTGAATCTTACAGGAGTTTTAACTACCCGGCCAATTCGCGTACATCTTTAATTTAAATCGGGTGCTCTGCTTTTTGTCACTCCCGCACTTATTTCACTTGATTCTTCCTCAGCCTGGAGCTGACAACCGTTCTCGTGAGGCACTGTCTCCGGAGCCGCATCCCGTAGGGTAATACCCTGGATATTCTCGCCAGCAGTAACTGCCTCCACGACTTCCACTGGGTAAAGCCTTTGCAACGGTCTCAGAAGTTGGCCTTGTGCCGTCGCAAGACGAACTAGTCGCACCTGATTATCTCTACCGGGTAAAAGTTCAATAACTTTTCCTAAAGGCCACTGAAGACGCTTGATGTTTTCGTTGCCTACTAAAACGACATCCCGATAGACACTTTAGAAACTTTCGTCTTCTTCGTTCCCGCTTTGAGTTGAGCCAGATATTCAGCACGAAATCTTTTTCGCAAATGACTTCTCAACTCTTGCAAACGGCGTATTTTGCGTGTGAGAGAATTCTGCTCTAGCAAATCACAATCCGGCAACTCGTAACTGACTTGCTCACGTAAAAACATACCTGGCGTCAACGCGGCTAACTCAGTAGGATCATCCGAAATATACGTCAATGGCCGCGAGTTGACTATACTCTCACAATCACACAACAATGTCAATAAGTCTTCATAATTGAGAGACGCTCGACCCAAAACTTTTCGCAAAAGTCCTTTCACAATACCTATTAATCGCTCCCAAAATCCACCCCACCATGCAGCTGTAGGGGGGTTGAAACGCCACTTAATACGTTGTGTAGAACTATATTCCGCGATCATGTTCCAGTCCAATTGCTTAAGCGCCTTCTCAAGTCCCGTAAAATTCGTTCCATTGTCACTATAAACCGTTCTCGGGCGTCTACGCCTGGCAACAAAGCGACGGAAAGCTTGAATAAATGCATTTGTTGACAAGGAGGTAACGAGTTCCAGATAAACTGCGCGATAAACGGCACAAGTGAACAAACAAATCCATGCCTTCTCGCCCGATTTCAAGTAAAGAGGCCCAGCTAAGTCCACCCCGGAAATCTCAAACACTGCAGCATCTCGAACTCTATCGGCCGGCAATGAAGGCGTTTGTACTTCGAACGATTTCCCATCTTGTCTCTTGCACACACCAAATTCTTTTAAAATGGACCGCACAATCCGTCTACCCCCTAAAGTCCAATATTTTTCGCGGAGCAAACTAAGCAGTCCCTGTGTACCAATGTGACAAGAGTTTTTGTGTAAGCTCAAAATCAACTTGCGCACTATAAAATGTTCACCCGGAAGTAAGATAGGCAGACGAAAATCTTCCGTGTCAATTCTCTCGGTAACGCGAGTTTTTAAACGTATAAGTCCAAATTCATCGACAAACGTGTTTAGCGAGGAAATTCGTTTCGTATCTGAACCGAACGCTTCTTTCTGCACTAACTTCAACACAAACATTTCGGCTTTGTCGATTTACTCCGCGACCAATTCGCCTGTAAGTTTTCCATTTGAATTTCTCGTATTGTAACAAGATCGTAGCGTCCAAGCCATCATTCTTAACAGTTTTGTGAACTGAGAAAAGTAACGCAGGTGCCAATCGTCGGACGTCATATTCAATAGTGACGAAATGGCTTTTTTCTTTTTCTCAGTGCCGACTTCTTCTTCATCAACCTCTACTTTTTGTTGGGACCAATAATTTTCGTTTCTGTACAACCATTCCGGGCCCTCCCACCATCGAGATTCGAACAATTGCCGAACACCACAGCCTCTTGATGGAAGATCGGCAGGGTTGAGAGAACCAGGCACATATTTCCAACACTCAGCATTGGCTAAATTTCTAATCTCCTGAACTCTATTAAAAACAAAAACAGACCAGTCATCCTTACGTTGAATCCAAGAAAGAACCGTAGTGGAATCACTCCAAAAATAAGACTCAACATGCTGAGAAAATTGTCTTTTGACTGACTGATAAAGTCTAGCACCAATAGTGGCTGCCAACAGTTCCAATCTAGGTATAGAAATCTTCTTCAAAGGAGCCACACGACTCTTAGCTGCTATAAGAAAAATCGAAACACCATCATTCCGAAGAACTCTCAAAAACACTACGGCTGCATAAGCTTTCTTACTTGCATCTGAAAAGGTGTGCAAACTCCAATGGTCAGCTTCAATGGGCCCAGCCTGGATCCAACGTGGAATCTCAATACTCGACAGTTCAGGAAGATGAGTAACCCATTGACAAAATTCCTCAGCCATGTCATTCTCGACTGGTGCATCCCATCCCAGGCGCTTTTCCCAAAGTTTCTGCAGCAACAGTTTAGGGAACAGAGATACTGGACAGGTAAAACCAATAGGGTCAAATATACTCTGAGCTACAGAAAGCATCAGTCTCTTAGTTATGGGTTCTTTTCCGACCACTCCCTGAAAAATTTCACCATTGATTTTTAGTGTGTCTCTTGAGGAGTCCCAGAGAAGACCAAGAACAGGGACAACTGTTTTTGTACTACCAGAAGACTCCCACCCTCTCAAATCCATCTTAGCTTCCTCCATGATGGCAGTTGCTTCTGATACGAACTTTCTCAACTCATTCTCATCAGTAACACTAGTCACACAATTATCTACATAGAACCCAATCATAAGCCTTTCAATTGTATTTTTAGAGTACGGCATATCATTACAACACTTCTCCAGCGTCTTTATCAAATGAAATTCTATAGTAGCACCCAGAAGAAATGGACTACAGTTGACTCCAAAAACAACTCTCCTATGTCGAAATACAAATTCCTTTCCTTCATTGTTTACCCATAGGAACCTCAAAAAATCCCTGTCCTTCGAATGTACAGAAATTTGAAGAAAAGCCTTTCGAATATCCGACACAACACCTATTTTTTGTTGTCTGAACCGTAATAATACAGAAGGAATAAGTTCAATAAGATTAGGCCCTACCTCTAAACACTGGTTCAAAGAAGGACGACCCTGTCAAAGAATACATATCTCTCACAAGAACCGACACGGACGGCGATTCTTTTGTTGTTAGCATGTACTTAATTTTAGTACCGAGTTGGCAAGTGTACACGCGAGTACACTGAGAAAAGTCTCTCATATTTCTGGCGTGTATCAATAAAATTTTAGTTGCACTGAGAGAAAGGTTGCATGCAGGGCCGGCTTTTGTTGACATTCTTAATGGCGGAATTATTTTTGATTTACAAAAGGTTGCAAATACAACACAAAGTAATGGTGAGAATTATATTGATTAAAACCATGGATAAAATACCTTTTTTATCCTGATTTTAGCATTGAAAGACCAATAATAAAATATATTATAGTGGCGTGACATTCACTAATTATTCTTTTTGGCTTATATTGATACAACGATACAAAATAAAATTTGTTGTTTTCACCAATTTTGAAAAAGTGTGAACAAGTTGGTGAGAATTTGAACGATTTGGTGTGACCTAATAGGCTGTCTGTCCGTCCGACCCCGAATATAACTCCTTCAGTCACTATACCAGGTAGAATGACAAATGAGGTGTCAAATTAAAGCTTATAATACATGAATGGTACTCAAGGTGAGACATTTGACCTAGACTGTCTGTCCGTCCGACCGGAAATGTAACTCCTCCGTCACTATACCAGGTAGAATCACAAATGAGGTGTCGAATGAAAGCTCATAATACATGGATGGTACTAAAGGTGGGAAATTTGACCTAGGACTTCCGGTTTTAGAAATGCGACCGGAAGTACTCTTTTAAAGTCACCGCAATAGCACAAGTGATATATTATTCGACACGCATTCGCAAGACGAGAACAAATATATACTTCTGGTTTCATGACTGTCTGTCCGTCCGACCGCGAATACAACTCCTCAGTTACTAATACAGATAGAATGACAAATGAGGTGTCGAATGAAAGCTTATAACCCATGGATGGTATTAAAGATGAGAAATTTGACATCGGACTTCGGTTTTAGAGTTACAACCGTAGATACTGCTTTAAAGTCACTCAAAATATGATATGAATGTAAAACTAGATGACAAAATTAGTAAAATCGTAGATCAATCGACGCAAAGTTACACGAAGAGTTCCAATATCGACTTCCAGTTCTACTTTCGATTACTTTGGGTGAAAACCTAGGACCAATTACTTGTTTGTCGAGGTATTTCCTAATTCATTATATTCGTTATTTCGTAAAATAATTGAAAAATAACAGCCGTTGTAACCGTCACGGAATCCAATTCTTTTTGGATGACAAATGTTCGTGATCAACAACAAGAAACTGTATGTTAAAATCGAATGTCAATATTTTCAATTTTTATTGTCTTGGAAACCAGCCAAAACATTCCGTACATTCCAGCCAAAACCAGCCAGTACATTCTTTAAAGTCGAATATCGGGGTAAATAAATAAAAAACCAATAAGTATTGTACTATTTTATTTCTATAAATATAAAGATGTAATAACTGAAAAAATATATATAGTATACAATAAAAACTAATAAGCAATCGAGAAAAGAGAAAAAGTAATTTTTTTAATTAATATATATATGGAAACGTTTTGATCATTATGGTCAGAATCTTATATTCCATATGAAAGCAGCCTTTAGCTTTTTTTTGTTGGAACGCAAGTATAATCAAGAGAATGTAAACCTATTATGAAGAGTGTATTGTCAATTATCAAGCATTAACTTGAATGTTGAAACAATTTCAAGTGATATTGGATCAAACTTTTTGAATTAGCTAAATTATATAATGTTACTCCTGAAAATCCTGAATTTCAAGTAGTCAGTCATAAATTGTTTTATATATTTGACCTAAGTTATTGTTTTATACAAACTACAGAAACAATTTAATGAAACATAGTTTATTAAATTTAATTTAGGTTTGCTGATAAAAGTACTTTATGGAAGTTTTTGTGAGTATTGGATTCTCAACTTTTTAAACACAGCACGTGGCTTGTGGAATGAACACATATAAAATATGACTTTGTGCTCTTCCTGCAGATGCATTTGGTACAGTAGAGGTCAAAGAAAGGTTAGAGAATTTGTAGGATATTTTAGATTCAAATTCTTTGTGAAATCCCAATAAATACAAAATTAATTTTTTATACGATAGTTTATAGTTCATGAAAAAGCTTAAAATAATTAATTCACATAATCAAGATATCTCAAAAAGAATTAAATTGTATAAATGTTGGAAAATAACAATTAATAGTTGTAGGCTATATAAGAAAATATATATAGAAAATAAGTCTATACAAAATATTATGAGCTACAAACTGATACAAAAACAAAATACTAACGCCAAGCCAAGCCAAACAAACAACTGTGACAACAAACGCCGATCCTGTACAAGACAAATGTCACCAAAATTATTTGCTATTCATACAAATTGAGAAATGGCCGATCTGGCACATGCGCATAAAAATTTAGTTCATAGATAATCCGTTTGTGTCGGTTCTTGGGAGATATGTATTCTTTGACCCTGTTCATGAGATGATGCATCAAAGACTGGCCTAATTTTCGTGGTTTCGCTAGTATTTTTAATAACGGGCCTGTGAGGCAAATAGTGCACACAATTATTCTCTTCCGGATTATTTACTATTTCGATCACACCCTCGTTCAACCACTCATTGAATATTAAATTATACGATTCAAACAAATTGGACTTTTTCAACTTATTTAAAGTAGTATCTAACCTTCTTCTAGCGACAACTAAATTATCTGAAATTAAAGGATGCTTGTTCAACCAAGGTAACATAACCTCATACCTACCTTCGTTGTCACATCGGATAGTCTCATAGAAAAAATTCTTAGCCTCCTTGGCCGCCACCTCTCGTGTCAATTTTTCTACAGGATCGGTTATCCCAATAATATCAAGCTCCCAGAGTTTCGCCACAGAAGAACTATCAACAAACAACGCAATCGACATCATAGATGTGCTGAAATTAGAAGCAACCGCCGGCACCTTGCCCATAAGAGTCCAACCTAACAAAGTTTCAACTGCTACAAGACCACACTGTAACTGATATTTCCTCCCTGTATACAATTTGCCTACAACATCAGCTCCTAACAAAATCTCAATTGGTGCTATATGTCCGACATCGCTGAGCGAAATATTCATGTCACTAAGTTCCTCAACCCAAGGGCCGTGATAAACAGGAGAGACATCTGCACAAATTTTTGGTTGATCTAAGGCATCAAATGAACAAGAGTAAGCTCCTTCACTCGCAGTTACCTTGTATAATTTATGTCGTTGTTCAGAAGTACTTTTACCGCCAAATAACGTATGTACGATATTTTCCGTTCCTTTAGCAGAAAAACCCATTTCTTGTGCGGTACGCTGTAAAATATATGTTCTCTGCGATCCAGTGTCAATAAGTGCCCTTACTTGTTTAGTACCATGTGCACTTCTTATGTTTACTCGCAGAGTTTGTAAAAAAACCTGTGTATTATTCAAATTCGCAAGCGTCTGATCCTCAGTAATATTTTCTTCCGAGCGGCTGATACTTGAGGTCGATGTATCAATTTTGTTAACAGGTAAATCAGGACACATCAAAACAACATGGGATTTACAACACAAAATACAATTCAAACGTGCTCTACACTTCTTCGAAGAATGTCGAACCTTCAAACATCGAAAACAGGCTTTCTTCTCTGACAATGTTCGTCGTTTCTGTTCCATAGACAATTTTTGTGCTTTAAAACAATTGATACTGTCATGCTGTCCTTCGCAAAAAATACACCTGTCAACCTCATAATTTACCAACCCAGCAGCGGTCGCTGATGGCTGATCAGTTCCTTGCTTTGGTAATTTTATATTCTTCTTTTCAACCAGGTTATTGGATTTACATTTATTTTCAGTTGATAAACCAAAACCTTCCGTTGCTAAATTAATTTTTTGTTCATTTTGAACTTCATTTTGTAGAAAACTCATTAGCCCACTTAATCTTGTCTCCAAAGTTGAAACTTCTGCAAATTTTTCGACATTGTGCATGGATACGGAACCAGAAGGCCTTAAAAACTGTGAAGATCTATGCCATAGTCTGATCATATCCTCCGGTAAACATGACTCAATAAGGGGATACAATATTGCCGCATATTTGTCAGCAGTTATGCCTAAGGTCTCAAGTGAACGAAGTTGACTCTCTATCATATCATATAGTGCAGAAACATTACAAGAACTACTAGAAACTCGACTCAAAATTAACTTTAAGAGCTCCCTAATATATACTTCAATCTGGAGATCCTCTCTGCCAAACCTAGACTTCAAACTCTTTATAATTTTTGAGTAATTATCGGCTACTGCAGGAAAACTCTCCACTAAACGTCTGGCCTTACTACCGTCTACAGTGGCTTGTCTCAAATAAGCTATTTTGTCGTTTAAATCAATCGATGGATCATCATGCACTACTTTGAACTGCGACCAAAATGGAAGCCAATCTATCAAGTCCCCAGAATATTTCTTGAATTCGATTGGAGGTAATTTAAAACTGCGCTTACCTTTTATTGATGACTCTGAACTTACTAAACTGGGTCTGTCTTCGCATTTGTACTTCAGTTCATAGTAGCGTGTGCTGTATCTATCCTTTGCCTCCATCTCACTGATTAATTCTGCCTCGGAAGCCTTTTCGATCATAGCTTCAAACACCGCACTTTCCACGACGCAAAGCTCATTGTACTTAACTTGTAACAGTTCCCACTGTACACTAATTTGTTGCCAGCATTGGGACTACGTGCATTATCGCCTGAGTCGAACGCCTGAGTCGATCGTATTCTAAGGAATATAGACGGTTCTAGAAGAGACCACACTAAACGTGACTAAACTCAACACGGACGTTTGCATAGGTATATATTAACATAGAGTGAGCCTTCACTCCGCGCGTCCTGACGACAATATCTCTTCGACTGGTTTGCGCTATCTCTTTCTAGCACATTGTACCGAGAAACTAAGATGACATTAAGGTGTGAATATAGGCACGGAAGAGGAGGACAACTGTCGTAGCTTAATATGCGTAAGAGTGAAACAGCACTAATCCAAAGAAAAAAGATGGCGTCGTCACTTCGCTTTGAATGACATTCTCTCTATGTCAATTTACCTCTATGGACGTTTGCTGTGATTGGCAGTCATCAAGGTCCCTATACCATAGGTTGTATGGTAACTTTGACATTGACAAATGAAATATTGTCATCGTGACGTCACCCAGACGATCAATTTTACGAATTGTTTGTAAACATAATAGGATACGTAGTTTGGAGGCTATATTTTGTTACTAAATATCGTTAGTGTTTTAATTTGTGTTTATATCTTGAGATATAATGTATCTATAGATATCATTAAGTGTTTTTAGTATAATAACTTAAACCCAAAACTCTTTTACAAGAAGTGTTATATACGTTGACGCATAGTCCTATTTCTTTCGCATTTTCTTTAAGCTCCACATAGAGTTCTGTAATATCTCTTGCGGTTCTTCACATTAAGTTTACATCATTTGTGTACGTTACAATCTGCTTAGACTTATTGAACAATATATCTAATTAAGTCTATAGATAATAGATCTTTGTACCTATAATTGTTTCATATAAAATTATAACTAATATTGCAGCCATCTGAAGATCGTTTGAATAAACAATTATAAAGTAAATGAATATATAAAATGGGGAAAATTCCCTTTATTGCACTGAAATTGTACTTTTTTTATAATTTACTGTTAATGTAAAACTTCACAGGTACCTATTGAATGGAATCATAATGTTTTAATAGTTTTAGATACAGGCAAACCCGCTTATTGGAATACCGGTTATAGGAATATGCCGGTTTAAAGAATATAAATTTGAGGTCCCGAAACAGTTTTGCTAGCCACTAATGATCGGCTATTAGAATATCCTGGTTATAGGAATACTTTTGCTTGGCACGAAGGCTATTCCAATAAGCGGGTTCGACTGTACTATAATCCAGTACCTAAAGTAATCAGATACTCTTATGTTAAACTTAAGGGAAAAGCTACTAATTTTGATAGGTACATAAATCTTTAGTTGAATCTCTTTTTCACCATGGTTTACATGTTAGAAGGAATTTATAATAATGTACTACATGCCCAATTCAAAATGATTATATACCTACTCAAAATCATTTAAAAAAGTAAATTGTATTCAACCCATTATTAATATACCTAGGATATTTGAATGATTTAGTCCCATATATAAACAGAAGAAAGAATCTACTTCTGCTTTAATTAAGGGGGTGGGTACGTATTTTCGGCTGCAATGGTATTTAAATGGGGGATTCATTTTTTTCGAATCCTGAGAAAACTAATAAATATTTTTGATAAAATTTAAAGCTGAATGAAAGAATACGTTCTTACCGAGGGCCGAAAGTCCCTGAAAGCTTCTATAATGTTTATTTAAATAAGTTACAGGGGTGAAAAACTAAGAGAAAATGTAGTGTGATTTTTAATTTCAAATATATCATTCAAAAGAAACCTTTTGTTCATTCTAAGGGACTTTCGGCCCTCGGCAATAAAGTAGTCTTTCATTCTGCGTTTAAATTTTTCAAAAATATTTATTAGTTTTGTCAGGATTCGAAAAAAATGAATACATTTAAAATTTTGACAGGCGTCAAAATGTTCCTTTCCTCTTAAGTAGTAATGCTATTCTACTTCATATATTTAATTGCAATTATATTCTATGATTTTTGTAACTCTACAGGTATCTACCACATTTTTTAAAGAATATATTAAATAAATAGTCATTAAAAATCCAAAGTATTTTTTTTAAATATACATATATATTTTCAATCATTAAAAACATTCCTACTTTCCGAGTTCATTTCAATGAGTGAAGTGAATGAATTTGAATGCAGCATTCTGGGTGACGTCACTCCCGCCATTAGATTCTCGACGCTGATTGGTGGAAAGTTACCATGCAACCTGTCTATTTATGAACCTTGGGCAGTCATCGTCATCGGGGCCCTGATTCTAATTCATTTCGACAGTCGCAATTTCATTTCGACACCGCCATGACAGCAACTGGGGATATTAACCTTATCATGTTGAGACTGCTCAGAATTTGGGTTGGCGCTTCGGTTTCTTGGATTTTGTTGATAGTCTGGGAAAATTATCGAAAAAATACCATTTTTGGGAAAAATTATTGACCAGCTATTTTATTGCTAAAATCGAATCTTAAGATTGCATATATTAGTAATAAGGGGTATGACAAGTCCGCAGAAAGTGTGTTATTTTATTTATAAACAAATTAGCACTCCTAAATCTTCTTTTTTTTTTCAATTAGTGGTCTGTAACTCCTATAATTTTTCCTTTGAGCCAAAAACACTCAAATAAAAATTCACCGTAATTTAGTTCTGCACAAAGTTATTTTTTTTCCGATTTCCTTCAACAAAAATTTTACTCAGAAAATCCGAGTTTTTCCAAAAAATCTGCAATTTTCAATTAAAATTTTAGGGAAGTAAATAATTATTTATCAATAATTAAATAATTGAAGACATGAAAGATTTATTATAGTAGATTATACAGAGGGGCTAAATTATGGAATAAATTCATTTCTTTAAAACGGACGATTTTGGAGCAAAATCCCGAAAGAGGTCGATTTTTATTTTTCAATTACAATTTTTGGCATATATTTCATACTAGTGACGTCATCCATCTGAGCGTGATGACGTAATCGATAATTTTGTTAATGGGAATAGGGGTCGTGTGGTAGGTCATTTGAAAGGGCGTTTAATTCTCTATTCAGTAATATAAACATTAATATCATTAGGTATTTATACAGGGTTGCCAAAAAAAATTTTGAATTAAATTAATTGGCGCAAAAAGAAGAATGTATGTAATTTATTTAACTCAAAATACATTGTACTGCTGTCAGAAAATAGAAAAAAAGGTTTATTTCACCAATAAACATTTCTTTTCGCTTAAATTAAATCATAAACAGCCTCCCTCCTACCTATTGGCAGTTTGAACTTTTAATTTAAGCTAAAAGCAATGTTTATTTGCAAAATAAACATTTTTTTCTATTTTCTGACAGCAATAGTGCTGAGCTATTTTGAGTTAAATAAATTACATGCATTCTTCTTCTTGCGTCAATTAATTTAATTCAAAATTTTTTTTGGCCTCCCTGTATAAATATTGATATTAATGTTTATAATACTGAATAGAGAATTGAACGCCTTTGTAAATGAGCTACAACACGAACCCATATTCCTATTTAAAAAAATAATTACTTCATCACGCTCGGATGGATGACGTCACTAGTTTGAAATATATGCTAAGAAATTTAATTTAAAAATAAAAATCGACCTGTTTCGGGATTTTTCTCTAAAATCGTCCATTTTAGAGAAAATGAATTTATTCCATAATTTAGCCCCTCTCTGTATATCAGGAGACCGGCGACAATCTAACCAATAGTTTAGCAATAATTAAAATGTTAATTAAAAAATTTCGGTCGAAATAATAACCAGAAAGATTATGATACACCAGAATAACTATGATTTTCATATAAAAAAGCACTATACCTATTCAACGTACCTTACAGGATTGAAATTGGACCATTTGAGCGGTCTCAGGAATGTTATAAAGAAACAATTTTTTGGCTTATAAACAAATAGAACCCCTCAGAAAATATTAGATTAAATTAAATTAAGTTAACGCTGTTGAAAAGAGCACGGCTTCTGTGTCCTTTTCGAAGAAAAACAAATTGAATTGCGAGGAGTGATTCCAGGTATAACCGGTCAAATTTGACCGGCATTTGCGACAGAGTTATAAACAACAGGATTTTAATCTTTGAACCATTAGATACCTTTTAATTCCGGTCCTCTTTGTACATACAAATTTTCATATCTTCAAGACACTCATAACAAAAAAGATTTATGTCACTGTCACCAAATTATTTAATTATTGATAAATAATTACTTCCCTCAAATTTTAGTTGAAAATTAAAGATTTTGTTTGGAAAACCCGAATTTTCCGAAGAAAATTTCCGTCGAAGGAAATTGGAATAAATTATCAATGTGCAGAATTAAATTACTGTCAATTTTTATGTGAGTGTTTTGGTTTAAAGTTAAAATTTTCGGAGTTATAGAGCAATAATAAAAAAAAAAGATTTCGGAGCGCTAATTTGTTTATAAACAAAATAGCACACTTTCTGTGGACTTTGCACAGCTATATTACTAATATAGGAAATCTTAAGATTTGATTTCAGCATGTCCAGCAATAAAATAGCTGGTAATTAATTTTCCTTGTTTTTTTACTAATTTTCCCAGATTATTACCTCACATCTTTCATTGAGTTGATGATTCATGTTGTGGACATTCTCAATTATTATATTTCTAATTTAATACTATTCTATCTAATTCCTCAAAACAAGCAAATTTCAATTAAACCCAGCTATATTATAATACCTTTTGATTTAGTTTTCCTTGCAAGAAATAAACAAAACACATCTAAACTAAACCTAACCTCGCTTTTGGCCATTCATTCATCTCCGTGTCAAATAATTTCGACAGTCGCCATATTGAAAGCGACTTGTTTTTGGTCGAAATTTGATTTAGAATCAGGGCCCTGATTCTAAATCAAATTTCGACACTAAACAAGTCGCTTTCAATATGGCGATGGCGACTGTCGAAATTATTTGACACGGAGATGAATGAATGGCCAAAAGCGAGGTTAGGTTTAGTTTAGATGTGTTTTGTTTATTTCTTGCAAGGAAAACTAAATCAAAAGGTATTATAATATAGCTGGGTTTAATTGAAATTTGCTTGTTTTGAGGAATTAGATAGAATAGTATTAAATTAGAAATATAATAATTGAGAATGTCCACAACATGAATCATCAACTCAATGAAAGATGTGAGGTAATAATCTGGGAAAATTAGTAAAAAACAAGGAAAATTAATTACCAGCTATTTTATTGCTGGACATGCTGAAATAAAATCTTCAAGATTTCCTATATTAGTAATATAGCTGTGCAAAGTCCACAGAAAGTGTGCTATTTTGTTTATAAACAAATTAGCGCTCCGAAATCTTTTTTTTTTATTATTGCTCTAAAACTCCGAAAATTTTAACTTTAAACCAAAACACTCACATAAAAATTGACAGTAATTTAATTCTGCACATTAATAATTTATTCCAATTTCCTTCGACGGAAATTTTCTTCGGAAAATTCGGGTTTTCCAAACAAAATCTTTAATTTTCAACTAAAATTTGAGGGAAGTAATTATTTATCAATAATTAAATAATTTGGTGACAGTGACATAAATCTTTTTTGTTATGAGTGTCTTGAAGATATGAAAATTTGTATGTACAAAGAAGACCGGAATTAAAAGGTATCTAATGGTTCAAAGATTAAAATCCTGTTGTTTATAACTCTGTCGCAAATGCCGGTCAAATTTGACCGGTTATACCTGGAATCACTCCTCGCAATTCAATTTGTTTTTCTTCGAAAAGGACACAGAAGCCGTGCTCTTTTCAACAGCGTTAACTTAATTTAATTTAATCTAATATTTTCTGAGGGGTTCTATTTGTTTATAAGCCAAAAAATTGTTTCTTTATAACATTCCCGAGACCGCTCAAATGGTCCAATTTCAATCCTGTAAGGTACGTTGAATAGGTATAGTGCTTTTTTATATGAAAATCATAGTTATTCTGGTGTATCATAATCTTTCTGGTTATTATTTCGACCGAAATTTTTTAATTAACATTTTAATTATTGCTAAACTATTGGTTAGATTGTCGCCGGTCTCCTGATATACAGAGAGGGGCTAAATTATGGAATAAATTCATTTTCTCTAAAATGGACGATTTTAGAGAAAAATCCCGAAACAGGTCGATTTTTATTTTTAAATTAAATTTCTTGGCATATATTTCAAACTAGTGACGTCATCCATCCGAGCGTGATGACGTAATTATTTTTTTAAATAGGAATATGGGTTCGTGTTGTAGCTCATTTACAAAGGCGTTCAATTCTCTATTCAGTATTATAAACATTAGTTTCATTATTTATACAGGGAGGCCAAGAAAAATTTTGAATTAAATTAATTGACGCAAGAAGAAGAATGCATGTAATTTATTTAACTCAAAATACATTGTATTGCTGTCAGAAAATAGAAAAAAATGTTTATTTTGCAAATAAACATTGCTTTTAGCTTAAATTAAAAGTTCAAACTGCCAATAGGTAGGAGGGAGTCTGTTTGTGATTTAATTTAAGCGAAAAGAAATGTTTATTTGTGAAATAAACCTTTTTTTCTATTTTCTGACAGCAGTACAATGTATTTTGAGTTAAATAAATTACATACATTCTTCTTTTTGCGCCAATTAATTTAATTCAAAATTTTTTTTTGGCAACCATGTATAAATACCTAATGATATTAATGTTTATATTACTGAATAGAGAATTAAACGCCCTTTCAAATGACCTACCACACGACCCCTATTCCCATTAACAAAATTATCGATTACGTCATCACGCTCAGATGGATGACGTCACTAGTATGAAATATATGCCAAAAAATTGTAATTTAAAAATAAAAATCGACCTCTTTCGGGATTTTGCTCCAAAATCGTCCGTTTTAAAGAAATGAATTTATTCCATAATTTAGCCCCTCTGTATAATCTACTATAATAAATCTTTCATGTCTTCAATTATTTAATTATTGATAAATAATTAGGTACTTCCCTAAAATTTTAATTGAAAATGGCAGATTTTTTGGGAAAACTCGGATTTTCTGAGTAAAATTTTTGTTGAAGGAAATCGGAAAAAAAATAACTTTGTGCAGAACTAAATTACGGTGAATTTTTATTTGAGTGTTTTTGGCTCAAAGGAAAAAATATAGGAGTTACAGACCACTAATTGAAAAAAAAAAAGAAGATTTAGGAGTGCTAATTTGTTTATAAATAAAATAACACACTTTCTGCGGACTTGTCATACCCCATATTACTAATATATGCAATCTTAAGATTCGATTTTAGCAATAAAATAGCTGGTAAATAATTTTTCCCAAAAATGGTATTTTTTCGATAATTTTCCCAGACTATCAACAAAATCCAAGAAACCGAAGCGCCAACCCAAATTCTGAGCAGTCTCAACATAATAAGGTTAATATCCCCAAGAATCGCGCGGTGTCGAAATGAAATTGCGACTGTCGAAATGAATTAGAATCAGGCCCCAGGGCCCGGATTGCATGATTTGAGCATAGAGGTATATATTAACATAGAGGGAGCCTACCTTCCGCGCTTCCTGACGACAAGATCTCATGGACTGGTTTGCTGCATCTCTTTTTAACACATTGTAGTGCACTTTACATCAACAATAAATTGAACAATAAATTGACCAAGTTATTCAAGGCCAAATTTGACATGTTCTCAAAGCACAATTTGACATCCAAGTTTGTTCGTTATTAACTTGACGCCAATAAATTCGTGAATTTCTTGAAAGCAAAATTTTCTTGTCCTCAAAAAAATTGAAGGAACTTGGAATAAATGTTGTAAAAATGTCAATATTTTCAGTAGTACCAATGCAATGATTTTTTTATTAGAAGCTTTTGAATGTCGTTTGTTTCTTTGTTTGAGTAAAGTGTTTGATTTGAAACAGAATAGAATAGAACAGATTAATAAAATAAATAAAATAGAGAGATAGATTAGAATAGATATATAGTATAAAATAAACTGAAATAGAATAGAGTAGAATATAATAGAATAGATGTAATATATATGTAGATACTTACTAATAAAGTATTTGATTTAAAACAGAATAGAGTAGAATGTAACAGATTAAATGAAATATATAGATAGATTAGAATAGATATATAGTATAGAATAAAGTAAAATATAATATAATATGTGAAATGATTGTGAAAAACAATAGTTTTAAGTACCTAGGATCGGTATTACAGAGTAATGGAGAAATAGATGGAGATGCATGCAGTAGAATTAGGGCTGGATGGATGAAGTGGAAAGAAGCGAGTGGTGTGTTGTGACAGAAAAATTCCAATGAAGCTGAAGGGAAAATTCTATAAAACAGCCACAAGACCGGCTATGATGCGCGGAACTGAATGTTGGGCAGTGAAAAAGAAAGCGGAACAACGAATGCATGTGGTGGAAATGAGAATGCTTAGATGGATGAGTGGAGTGACAAAGAAGGATAAAATTAGATATGAGTATATTAGGGGAAGTCTAGGTGTGGCACCAATTGATGCCAAAATGAGAGAGCATAGGTTAAGATGGTTTGGTCATGTTCAACATCGAGACGTTAATCACCCAATACGAAGAATAGCTGAAGTGCAGATTCCTGGAAGGAGTAGGAGAGGAAGACCAAAGAAGACGATAAGGCAGGACATGTTGGTAAAGGGGATTAACATTGATATGACTCAAGATAGAATTGTGTGGAGAAATGCAATTAGGGAAGCCGACACTGCATAGGGATAAGGCAAAGAGAATGATGATGATGATAATAGGTGTAATGTGTAGATACTTATATAGAATAGGTTTGAAATAGAGTAGAATATAATAGAATAAAGATACTATATACCTACATCCCTAATAGCTCAAGGATGTCCTTCACAGACTTTAGGGAGGTCCGTTTTCGTCCAAGGAACGTCCTATTTTGGTCCAAATGTCGCGCTACCGAATGTCTGTTGGACGTCCACTTAAGGTCCGAAGGGACGTACATTGGACCTTAATCGGACGTCCTAGGGGACGTAAATTGGACCTTAACAGGACGTCCTATTTTGGTCCAAATGCCACGTTGCCAAACGTCCAATGGACGTCCACCTAACGTCCGAGGGGACGTTCAGTGAATGTCAATTGGACCTTCATAGGATGTCCCAGTTTGGTCCAATGTCTTGCTGCCGAACGTCCATCTAACGTCCTGAGAGGACCTCCGGTGGACGTCTAGCATCGATATTTAGACCTGTGGAGAATGTATGGTGGGAAATAAAAAATATATTTTTAAGGAACTTATATTACATCTTATATTAAATTACAATTATTGGATATTACATTATTTACATTAAATTACAATACACTTCTCCAAGAAATTAACGCACCACCTTAAAAATAGGGCATTTTTGATGTCTCGAATTTTCTAAACCTGTTGTCTCATCTGAGTGATTTTTTTATAATATAGCCTAGGCTATAGGTTACATCCTTAAGCTTGTCATGCACTGGTAGCTATACTGTAATATATGTATATTATATCATATCGCTCTCTATAGTAATGAGTGAGCCTGCAGACAGGGAACTAATGGTTCCGTATGTGCAGGCTCACTCATTACTATAGAGAGCGACGTGATATAATATATATTACAGTATAGCTCCCCGTGCATGACAAGCATAAGGCAGTAACCTATAGCCTCAGGCTATATTATTATAAAAAAATCACTTAGATGGGACAACAGGTTTAGGAAATTCGAGACATCAAAAATGCCCAATTTTTAAGGTGGTGCGTAATGCACTGTATATATAGGTAAACTTATATACAGGCTGTAACAAAAATAAAATTTTTGTGTTTATTTAGTTGGCTATCTATTATAGTGTACAATCATCTAGAATATTTTGAACAAACTAAAAACATGAATATATCATCGAAAAAATAATAAAAAGGTCTTAAAATGCTTGGTTAGATATTAAGATCTAGTTAAAAAGAAACCAAAAACTGTATATTTTCTACAGAATGTAGATTATGAATTTTTAAGCCAGCTAATCCCATTTATTATACAGGGTGTCCCGAAAAGATTGGTCGTAAATTAAATCACATATTCTGGGACCAAAAATAATTTGAATGAACCTAACTTACCTTAGTACAAATATGCACACAAAAAAAGTTACAGCCCTTTGAAGATACAAAATGAAAATTCGATTTTTTCGAATATATCGAAAACTATTAAAGATTTTTTATTGAAAATGGACATGAAGCAATATTATTGCAGTAACATCTTAAAGAAAAATTATAGTGAAATTTGTGCACCCCATAAAAATTTTATGGGGGTTTTGTTCCCTTTAACCCCCCCAAACTTTTGGGTACGTTCCAATTAAATTATTTCTGCGGTACCATTAGTTAAACACTGTGTTTTTAAAACTTTTTTACCTCTTTCTATTTTTTCGATAAAGCTCTTTTTATCAAGATATGGCTTCTTTTTAAAATGGTTCAAAATATACCTAAAAATGTAAATCATAAATAAATTTTCATATTATTAGTCTCTACAATCGTACTTAACCATATACAAATATGTGGTGGATTTGACAAATATTCAAAATATCACGATAAAAACTGACTTCAAAAAAGTACTAAGAGGCAAAAAAGTTTTAAAAACATTGTGTTTAATAGTACCACAATAATAATTCAATTGTAACTTACACAAAAGTTTGGGGGGGGGGGGTTTAAACGAACAAAACCCCCATAAAATTTGTATGGGGTGTCGGGTGTCCAAATTTCACTATACAGTGGAACCTCGATTATCTGTCTCTCTATTAACTGTTAACCATTTTGTAAGAGAGACTAAAAACTTTTTTTACAGTCACCTCCTGTTTTCATATGATATTTTTTGACATGTTTTGTAGTAAATTCAATTATCTATTTACTACAAAACATGTGAAAACAGATGACCCTAAAAATGGTTTTTCGTCTCCTACAAAATTCATGAAAAAGCAGATAGGAGGTATTGTCACATCACCGACGATATACCAGAAGTATATCGCTCATTTACCAGAACAACGTGATATCACAAAAAGTACAATTTTACAGGAGAGCACTTTTTATGTTTAAAAAAATCATAAGCTGGTAATGACTAAATTAATTTGCTTGAAATTGTAATTGGAGTATAGATTAACTATTAGCTTTGAATAAAATTAATGATTTTACCTAGATTTTATCAATATACTTATAGAATTAAGACATGCAAAAAAAATTAACATATATATCACATTCTTTCTGAAAATATAGAAAGAAAGTAATGCAATAAATTATCTTGTAACATTGTAGATGATAAAATTTTCTGGTTTTAGGTAACTTAAATAAATAAAACACATGGTTATTATTCATATGTTTATTGAAAGTTATAAAATATTTTAAAATAAATTGTGATAATGATCATTCATGAATATTCTTTGAACACCAGAAGTAAAAAATTGCTGTAAATGAGCAATTAAGTAGATAATAGTATTATGAGTTTTAAGTAATTAAATCAACTTTCGGTATTGCTTTTAGAACTCTCTAACTCCATTCTTTATAAAAAGACTAAGTTTTCAATCTAATGGCATATAAAACAGCATAATGCTACTCTATATCCCACCAGACTGAAAACAATGGGAACCTTCTCTGGTAACACCTCCGAGGCTACTACAATTTGCAAGCCATAACGGATGCTGAGTCTAAGGAAGATGGGGGAATTTTACAATTTATAGTTCACGTCCCATCTGCTCAGAGCAGTAAAGTTCCAACGAGAATGGAATCCATTCTTTATGTTTTCATCTAACTTCTATGATTTCCATGGCACAAACTTTCATGGAAGAAATATTAGTATTTTTATCCTTTTTCTAAAGCTGTTTTGATTGGACGGTTGTTAATACTGAATGTGCTTTTAAAAAAGGTTTTGCATACTCTGGTTTTCACACCAGACACAGTTAAAAATAGGCATGATTAATTTTACGCTTTGGAACAATACATTCATGAGAGTCAACTTTGACATAACGATATTTTGGGACAACGGTTTCGACGTTGTTACGACTTTGTTACGACGTTGTTTCGACGCTAAGAATGGACAATAATTATTGTTTTTCAATGTCCCCCAGAGCCCAGTATTGTGTTAAAATTTGTTGCAGCTGACTCACTGTGATTTACTTGACATTTTAATGTGCAGGTATATTTGCATGGTGACTTTAAAGAGTGTTCCAGAAAAATTTTACTGGATTTTGAGAATTGGTATGCTTTTCCACTGTTTCTTAATATTTTCACAACATTTTTCTTCCATTCACTTTTCTGTTTTATTATTTTCTTTTCCTTTTTCGTTCCATCGATTACTCTCGACTCATGCTGCGTAGTAGTTACACTTTTCTCTACATTAGTTGAATGTACATTTTTTAAGTTGTCCTGTAACGTTTTATCTTGGTAAGTATCTTTGTATGAAGTTTCAATAGTAACCGATGTAGAAGGAGAAATTTCTGTGTACTTTGTCGAATATAGAATGTTGTCACAGCAGTTTTCAATATCATCTTACTTTCAGTCTTACGTTCTGGCTCTTCTAGTTCAGAATTGGGATCATTGACAGAATCATCACTATCTACAAAATAAAAAAATATATAGACCAGTGAAAATAACAAAAATATACCTAATTCATATTGTTCTGCAATATATAAAAAACTATACTATATTCACAATCAAGTTGCACCAGAAAGAAACACACCAAGTCACGTTAACTGTTACAAGAAGCACTCCTGAATCATGATTTACAATTTATATACATTGTAAATCCCAAATGATGATTTACAAAGTTTATACATTGTAAATCATGATTCGGGACTTCGGGAGTGCCCTTTTTAACAGTTAACGTGTCTTGGTAGTACTCTTGATTGCGATTGTTGTATAACTTTGCTAATAAAGTACTTACCTTCGTGGAATAACGAGATATTTTTTGTAGAACTACTTAATGATCTACTTAATGAATTGTTGCTACTTGCCGATTCGCAGCGATAATGTTTTCTGGGATTAACGAGATTAATTATTTACAAAATATTACATTTATATCAATAGCAAATAATAAAATTTATAAAATTCTCATTTACCAAAAACATTATCAAAATCAGAATTATTGTTTAGTATTAACAACCTCATTACCTGACGATCCTGCAACAGTACAATTATGTATTTTCTAATGCTAACTTGAACATTTTCTTAGTCCGCGATCTCATCTGCAAAAATAACTCTCATTGTGAATATTTATTAGTATGTATAACGTGATATAATGACATAGTAGACTGTAAGATAATATAATTTTTCTGGAAAAAGTGCACAACAACAAATAATCAAAACAAAAATATCCAGTTTATCATCAACAGTGGTTCTTCTTGTGATATTACCTATGAAAAATAATATTTTTACAACAAGAACGTGATATCAATGATAAGACTACTTCACATGTTACTGAATTTTTTCTGCATTAACGGGTCAAATACCTTTGTTACATTTTAGAAATAAAATTAAACATTAGATTGTATCTTACCTTTGTAATAACAGGGTGGTATAGTCGTGATGTCACGTTGTTTGTGAAAACAGAGAGCACTTTACCCTACGCCAAACAGATCACAACTAATATGTCACATTATTGAAAATAACGAGGTGTCCAAAAGAAACAACGCTACAAGATGAGTTGTCACATCATTTCTCTCTCTGTCCCTCCAAAGCATACTTTGCTTTTATGTTAAAGATACCACGTTTTTGCAGTATATAGAATGAAATACGGCGGATTTATTTAACGAATAATACAAAAATCAGATATTTTGAAATATCACGTTGTTCTGGTAAATGAGCGATATGTGGCCATACCAAATAATACATCCTTGATAAATATAAACATTTTTATTGCACAAAATATATATATTTCTATATATATATATATATATTTTTTTCCATAATCATCACTACGATGATGATTCATTTGTATTGAATTGTACATTGCAATTCTCTGATGTTTGGGAAAAAGGGCTTAAGTCAGAATTGCACATCGATAATGTTTTGATGATTTCTGGACCAGAAAAATCGGCTCTTTTTATTGGTACATACAGTTTAAGTCTGCAACACTTTTTTTATGGTCCAGAAATCATCAAAACATTATTGATGTGCAATTCTGACTTCAGCCCTTTTTGCCAAACATCAGAGAATTACAATCTGGTCATAACTGACCAATGAGCAATTTTAATTTAACCTAAATTACTACTGTTCCTTAAAATGAAGAGCTTACCCTATAGCGTCTCTTATCTAATCTAACAAGATCGTGCACTATTCTAACATACACAGGCACACAAGCACTACGCTCTGCTTTTCACTATCACCTATCACTCAAACTAGTTCAAAAGGCTTTGTCCTCTTCAATCTTCTAGTTTGTCCAGTAGTAGATATCGAGGAGCTGGATTTCCTCAATATTCTCATACTTATGAAGTTGTTGTTGCTCATGACCTCCTGCTATCTTCTTGATGACTATATTATCCAGGTTCCATTCCTAGGTCTTGATATTTGTTTATAAAGTAATATCTTATTATGCATCGACAATGTGGAGTTTCTTCCAACTAGTCAATACACTTTTTATAGGTATCTTTCTTTTGCCTTTCATAGCCACAACAAGGCTATAATACGTTTCCTTCCTGGTTTTTTTGTAGACCACTTTCAGCTGATTCTAAAAAATTAAAATGAATGGTAATTTTTCTATTCTTTACAATTAAAAATCAAAAGAAATAGGAAATAGGTACTACTATTTACAGGTAATAATATGCATATATAATTCGTTTCCTAAAGAATACAGAAAATTGAAAACGTTTTTATAATACTTACATAATTGTTTAAACAAAAGAGACCCAGCCAGAGCAAAACTAACAGACAGAACTGCAAAAAAGCCACTAATTTCCATTTTCCCACCCCCTTATCTTATATGCATTTTCCAATCAAAATTTTTAGGTTGTCATGAACATGAAAGACTCAACCTCAACAAATAATAATAAACAAAAAGCTCTACAGCTCTACTTCCACTTCCCGCCAAATGGACACAGGTTGGTGACACTAGGGAGTTTTTGTGCACACAAATACGTAAACGTAACGCATCTTTTTGACATATACGCTTGCGCATTAATGGTTGAACTCCCGTATCGCGATACGTATTACCTAAGGTTACGGGCTGGTACGTTAGGTTCATACGCATCCCTATCGAGCCGAAAGTCACCGAATGCACACGAGGATCTTGCCCGATTACCTACCAAATGAACATTTCATCAGCGTACTACTCGTTTCTAAACATTTTAAGGTTATATTGGTTATTGGTTTAGTCTATTTGAGTAAAATTATTCTGTGTCTGTAATTGGAAATTGGAACTTCATAATAGATTTAAAATTTTATTGTTTTTAAGTTGTCTATTAATAAAGCCAAACAAACAAATCTTGTATTAATTTAAGAAATACAGTGATCACCACAATTAATAACTAGATAAACAAATGACCTAGTTTCAGTAAAATTTTCAAATAAATATTACCACACTATTTACATTATACCTAATGGAATTCTGATGTAGGTATACAATAATTTACAACTAAAAAGTAGGTATAAACAAAAATAAAAAAAATTTAACCTAAGGAAAAATAATATTTTTATATTTAAATAGAAGCAATTAAAACCATACAATTTCATCATTCATTTATCTTTTTTTACATTTGTATATTAATTGTATATTGTGTGAACATTGTTTTATTTTTTTTAATGTCAACGGAATTTAAAAATGACTTTACGATTTGCTTTACGTTACGTTAAGGCAGTTACAAAAACTACCTATTTTAACATTCATCCTCTACGACACGTTAGTTGCTTTACGTATACGGAGATGCGTACGTTACGTAGCAACAAAAACTCCCTAATGAATTCACGCCAAATAAATGAAAAAATAGAACAATTTTCTTTTTCGTCAATTTCTTCACGTGAAGTTTATAACGAACAAACTTAGATGTCAAAGTGTGCTTTTACACGTCAAATTTGGCCTTGAATAACTTGGTCAATTTCTTGTCCAATTTATTGTTGATGTAAAGTGGACTTTTTCACATTGTATCGAAAACATAGAGGTATATATTGACATAGAGAGAGTGTCATTCGGAGCGAAGTGACGACACCATCTTTTTTCTTTGGATTAGTGCTACTTCACTCTTACACATAGTAAAGCTGCGACAGTATGATAAACGTCATTTTTAAGTTAGGAGAAGTACGAAGTTAGCTGATGTCTTTCCTGTTATTTTACGAGAGGATCATCGTAGGAAAAAAATTTTGCATTTGGATCCATATCAAGGTCGGTAATGACAGTTGTGTGTTGTTGGTTGTCTAAAGGATTCTAATATAACCATAACCTTCATCTTTTATGTACATAAAATCTTTAAATACTTTAACTTTAATCTTAATCATTTTTAATGTTTATTTTATAGTTTATGTGCATGTGCCATTTTATGTGCTTTTTCTATGGCTGTGCTGATTATTTATGGACTTATTTAATAAGGCCAATGCCCAGAATTCTCTGAAAACAAGCATAGATATAATATAATGTCTCATAAGGATTCCTTTAATTACATACCTGAAGAAAATAAAAGTTTTTTTGAAGAATTCAGCAAGTTGAAGATGACATGATTAACCAGATTTAAATAAATTGTAACTATTATAGGCTGTACATTAATGTATTTATCAGTAAGTCAACAAATAAAACTTTTATGTATTTTACTGCTGTGTTTATTTAGCTTTTAAAATGATTTTTTTAAAATAAGATCCTATGAAATAATAAATATACCTACGTAATTTTAAAAAAATAATTTAATTATTACTAAAAAGCATTTTTAGCCAAAACTAATGATGAAATAGGCTTACCTACATATTATTAAGCTTCATTTGCTTAAACAACTTATTTCTGGTAAGTAGGTACCTACTAAAGTAAACAGTTTGTATCCATTTGTCTCAAAATGGTCATTTTGCTTGTAGGATGTTACTCTAGCTTCTATGTCAATGACTTATAGGGATAGGTGCAAAGCTAATTAAATGCATTCATTTTTTCCATTCCTGAGAAAACTAATAGGTATTTTTGAATAATTTAAACGCAGAATGCAAATACAGTATTACCAAGAGCCGAAAGTCCCTGTAAACTTCTATAATGTTTATTTTAATAAGTTACAGAGATGAAAGAAAAGGAGAAAAATTTAGTGTGATTTTTAATTTTAAATATTTTATTGAAAAGAAAAAATAAACTTTTTATTTATTCTAAGAGACTTTCGGCCGTCGGCAATAATGTAATCTTTCATTCTGCTTTTAAAATTTTCAAAGATATTTACTAATTTTCTCAGGATTCAAAAAAAAAATAAATGCATTTAAATAGCATTGGACCAAGATTTTGCGCCTACCCCTTATTGACTAGTAAAAAACAGATTTTTTAATTGTTAGACATTTATTACACACAGGTTACAATAATTTACAACATTACACTTACTTATAGAGAAGAGAGAGAGAGAGAGAGAAATATGCTTTAGAGCCCGCGCAGACTGCAGACTTTTAGTCGGCTTCTTAATCAGTACAGAGAGATATGCATCAGTGAATCGGTGTAGTGTGCGCATCTGCATACCTCTCTGTACTGATTAAGAAGCAGACTAAAAAGTCTGCAGTCTGCGTGGGCTCTTATTGTCATGAAAAATTGTACAATTTTATCGACAAAGCTTATAAAAAGTCAAGAAAACAAAACAACAACAATTAAATTTACTAAAATTACATAAATCATCAATGTAATTAAAAAATAATATGTACTAATAATGAAGCTAAACAGAAAGAATCAATTGCAAATTTCATAGTCTACCTAGTAATTAATAAGTTTAAAAGTTAAGCTGCTGCATACGACACTCAAACATAGATAAAAAAATAATAAAAATACTACTTGTGCCAAGGGTACTGTAATTTTTTAGTTATTGATTAAGAAAATCTTCTACTGAATAATATGGTCTTTCAGATAGGTAGGCTTTTGTCTAGGCTAAATTGAGTTTATTCGAAACAGATCTTATAGCATAGTAAGCTGAAGATAGTTTCTTCCTTAACAAATCGATATGAAGGGACCATTTAAGGATGCTGTCCTTAAATGTATGATTCTGTAAAAATAACAAGAAATTTTACAGAATCAACGGTACTGATCTGGCTGTTATTAAGAGGTAAGGGTTGAAGAGCTCCTGAGTTGTTTTGCTATTGTATATATGATATCTAATGCTACTGTTTTATCTACGTTAAAGGAGAGTAAATTAGAGTCAGACCGGGTTTTTATTGTAAGTAGATCAAAAGTTACAGTAGCATGAAGAGTTGCAATATTTGAGTTGCTCCAAGTTATACTGGTATCATCAGCAAAAAGAAAGATTTTTCCTTTGATTTTTAAACTAGTGATGTCATTAATAAAGATCAGGAAAAGTAGAGGACCCAATACTGAACCTTGAGGTACCCCACATACAATGTTTTTGAGACTAGAGTCTGTACCATTTGTTCTAACCAGTTGTTTCCTATCATCCAAGTAAGATTGGAACCAATTTAAAGAAATACCTCGAATTCCGTAGAAATTTAGTTTTTTTATCAAAATGTAATTTACACAGTCAAAGGCTTTGGCATAGTCACAAAAAACTGTGGCAATGTGAAGATTATTGTTCAGTTTGATAAACCTCATGTAGTACAGAAAACATGGCATCAGTGGTGCATTTATTATTTAAAAAGCCGAACTGATTTTGTGATAATATGTTGTTTTCAACGAGAAAGGACGTAAGTCGGGATTTTATGAGTCTCTCAATAATTTTGGAGGGTACCAGTAGTAGTGCAATAGGTCTCTAATTGTAGGTATTAGATATTTCACTACCCTTATGAAGAGGAATAATGATGGCTATTTTTAGGCACTCTGGAAATTTACCTTTTTCAATAGAATCAATAATTAGTGAGATGAGGACTTCCAACACATTTTCTGTGAGATCTTTTATTCTTATCTAATATTTTTCCAGAATTTTGTACCCAGTCTATTAGGTACTTCGCTCATAACTGATTTCCATGCATTGTAAAATGCATTATAGTCATCTGACATAAAAACATTTGGTGACAATAATCCAACACTATCTTTAATACATTGAAAAAAATGTTGAAAGAGTGTTTCATCAGATCTGTTTGAAAAACAAAATGCTGCTGGTACCCCAGAACCATATTCTTCAACAATAACAATTGTGTATAATTGAAATCCATACTGGTTTAAACCGTGAGTGCCATCAATGCAGATTTTGTCTTGACAAAATGAAATAAGTGACTTTTTCTGAACTTCTGTCATTATTATTAAAACAAAATCATTTTTATCAAACACTACCTCATCATCTTCTTCACTGTTTTTATAAAATAAAACTGGGTTGTTTTCCAATAATTGCATGGCTTTGACCCATAATTGTACACTGACTGCATCATTTTTGTGCCTTTTGATAGTGTATCCAATTGAAAAATCTCGTACAATGTTGGTAAGGTCCTTTTTTTCAATCAAGTGAACTCTCTCCACTGGGTGCACTTTCTCTAATATCACTCTGCCTATTGGGACCCCTTGAGACAATTTACCTAGAAACAAAATAAATACTATTATCATATTTTAGTAGCTATAAGAAGGACTTCTTGTTCCTAGGTGTTATTATATGGATGCTTCAGAAGTCAATTCGCAATATTGTCACAATGACGACCTCTCGTGGAATTCGGCTGAACTAGCTTTAAGTGTATTTTCAATGTCAAACCAAAGGATATAGACCTTATAGAAGGGTACTGTCCTGTAACGTTTCAGCATAGGATTTTGTGCACCAATTGAGTAGGTGCATGTGGCCTGACAATGAACTACAGTATTTTCAAGGTACAAATAAACGTGACCATCTATACCATTCAAACTCTTCGTCTAGGAGAGTATATATATTCTTTGGTCAAATGCTGAGCGCACATGCATTTGAAGCAAGTAGGTTATATTAATTATTTATTTTACATGTTTTTTTACAAATTTTATATACAACATCGATGCCAACTTTTTTTGAAATGTGAATAGATAATGAATATTACCTATTCATGTGCGCTCAGCGTTTGACAATGAAAACATCCTCAAAGCTAGTTCAGACGAAATCCATGAGAGGGAAAAATGGCTTAAGAGATGTAACACATATTATTATATACATATATTACAATTTCCTTGTTCGTATTTATGAATATAATGATAAATAAAGAGGGTTTATTTATTTTTATTGAATCCTTATTTTTCGGCAACTACTTTCACAAACATCTTATTATCTCTTTTTAAACACTTATTAACTTACACTGATTGGTTTCTGAGGCATCGATATATTGACAAGATCAACATCCAATAGGTAAAAAAATGAAAATAATGTTTATTTATTCACATGGTATATAATTACTTCCTCGCAATAAACATAATAACAGTACGTAAATCGTTCAGCTGGACATAGGGATCATACATTGTATATATTTAGATACATAAATACATACATTGTATTATATTGACATACTTGTGGCAATTGAGCTCTCTCGATGACAATATGTTTATTAGCATTAAGGGGCATCAACCTCAAAATTCACAACTCATTTCGACTGACAGATAATCCCAAAATACGACAGAAAACTGTTTAGTTTTGAAATTATTTTTTAAATAAAAAATATTTTGAAAATTAAAGTAAAATTATTAACTCATTAATCATAAACTCTGTTTTTGATTTATTTATGGACAGCCTTGCTTCAAAACTCACTCATTCTATTTGTTCAAACAGCTCTATTGCACCAAACACTTGTACTTGAACAGAAGCTTCAACTAACACAGGTTAGCTCAGTTGCCACAATTCTCTCCATGTATATTCCCTATGTCCAGATGAACGATTTACGTACTGTATATTAGTTTTGTATAGTATCTATTTTTTTCTATAATTTACCTGCTATTTTAATCCTGTCTGTCTCATCAATTCTTAAACGCCCTAGTTCATTATAATGACCAACATGTACAGGAAAGAAAACAACTGATATGCATTCTTGGTTACTTGTAACAATCATAGTAGATGGACATGTACGTCCAATTTTATTTGTTCCCATAGATTTCGCATTTCTTTTAGGGGTTTCTGTTATCTGTGGAGCTTGAGATCTATGACAAATATAATATGTTCTTACACCCTCCTTTAATTTTTTTTTCACTGGTAGACAAAATATATTTTGCTTTCAGTTCTTGTTCTTTTGCAGAACGCCATTTATTGAATTCTGAAAACAATTGAAAAAGGCTGCTATTAATGTATTTGGCTAGACCAAGTTCAAAGAGAAAATGTTGATGTACCTAACAGCTTTTAAGTACTTACAAAAAAAAAATCAGAAAAACTTTATTACCTTCATTAGTACTGAATGTATATGTTTCAGTTATCAGATGTAAATTATGATAATCTGAGATATGACTACCAAGATGTTTGTATCTGTTATAAGATTCTTGGCACTCATTGAATGGGCATAACAGGTTCCTACATATATTATGTAATTTTATATGATCACATATTTCATTTTTTGTGTCAAAAATAGATCCACATGTATGGCATTCATATTTGCCAAGAGAATGTATTTGTATTTTCAAATACTTTTTTGATGCATACAGTTTATCACATCTATCACATTGAAATGTTGTGCCTGGGATAGGAAACGTTTTGTGATTCTTGCTGTGAGGCTCTTGCAGTTTTCTTTTGGACGGAAAAGTTTTATTGCACTGATGACACTCGTATAGCACTTATTTAAAAATAATATTATGAAATAGTCTGTAATGTTTATTCAACGCCTTTTGGGAAGAATACGTTTTATTATCACAAGTATTAAACAAACATTTTATCTACGACCTGTGAGATGTTTTATATATTTAAAGGTAATATATTTAGCAATAAGACCAATGTTTATAACTACAAGCCAGAAGCCACAGCCCTGAAAAAGCACATAAAATAAATATTAAAAATTATGATGAGATTATGTAAATATGTACATAAAAGATAAAGGTTATATTCGAAACCGTTAGACAACCAACAACACACCACTGTCATTACCGACCTTGATATGGATCATAGAGGTATACATTAACATAGAGGGAGCCTACCTTCCGCGCTTCCTGACGACAAGATCTCAGGGACTGGTTTGCTGCATCTCCTTCTAACACATTGTATCGAGAATCTATAATCACATTCAGTGTGAATATAGGCACGGAAGAGGAGGACAACTGTAGCAGCTTTACTATGCGTAAGAGTGAAACAGCACTAATCCAAATAAAAAAGATGGTGTCGTCACTTCGCTCTGAATGACACTCTCTCTATGCTAATATTTAACTCTATGATATGGATCCAAATGCAAAATTTTTTTCCTACGATGATCCTCTCGTGTTATTTTTATTTAGTCACTGACGTCACTGTTTACATTGACATTTATTTGTAAATGTTTTTAGACGAATATTCTGTTTGGTTTTGTTTTTTATTGTTAATTGTGCAGCGAAATTGTGATAGTAAATTAAATATAAAGTTGTTTATAGCCTACAGAACTGAATTATCCCATAGTAATTATCAGTTTGTGTGTAAAAAAGAAAAAACACTTTTCCTTGTGTTTGACCGACTTGTAGCAAGGGCTTTCTTGAGAAGCCTGTAAATTGCGGGAATAGGACAGACAGGGATAAAATCCTCACTTTTTACTGTTCCCAAGGCTATACATTTCCCCCATGCAATACATTTAAATGAATTTTATCCAAACAAAGGCAGGAACATTGGATAAAAGCAATAAAGAGAACAGACCACAAATTAAAATATGACAGTATGCAGTAAACATTTAATAAGTGGTAAGTTTAAAGTAATTCAACTAAGTAATAAGTTCTTAAAATGTCTACAATAATAATATATATGTACTTACCAATTCGGTTCTAGTTTAGAACAAGGGTTATGTAAAGAAAATCATGCTTGACCATGTAAGATATAGTGTATTACAATATGGTTAAATGCAAAGCTTAATAATGCCTTAATGCATATAGCCTGCCTAAACTGTCCTTAAATCTTCTTCTTCTAATGACACTACAACCATTTGTAAATCTTTGCCTGCTTAACAGCATTCTTCTATTCTGCCCTGTCGGCTACTTTCCTGCACCACTGCCTGATATTCATGGTTTTAAGATCCTTCTCTACATCGTCTATCCATCTGTTACAGGGCCTTCCTCTTGTTATATTTCCTTGGGGCTTCCCATCTCTGACATCACAGCTCGATTATCTGACATGATTCTAAGCTTATACTCACGATTCAGTAACAGTAACTTACTTTTCATTACGTCTTTGTATGCATAAAAACACTTCTTATTACCGATAAGAATCCGTTGTTATATTTCTTGACAGGTGTTGTTGTCATTTTTTATGATTGAGTCTAGGTAGGGAAAAGTGGAGGCATATTCGTAGGTATGGTTGTCTACCTTCAGATTCTCATGTGGATTTGACTTTGTGCACTCCATTTATGTATTTTTTTTTACTTTCATTAATATATAGACCAAACATAGCAACTTCCTGTTTCAGCTCTATAGCTTTTTCGCTTAATACATTTTTGTTGTGGCTTATTATGGCAATTGTCCTTAAATAATGTTAAAATACTCTTGTGATATTTTGTCATATTTGTATGATATTTTTATGGTATACAATTTAGAGTTTTTATTTATGTATTTGTTGTTTTTAGGAATAAACACCAGCTATTTTAAATGTAGGAAAAGGAGAAACTGCTGGAACCTAATTTTACACAAATGTTTTTGACTATTGAAGATTTGGATAAACAACAGAAGTTACTTTGGGCTATAGCTATGTGCAGATTTATTTCCTTGTGGATTACTATGTTTATTCTTTTTAACTATACTTCCTATATTGTTTGTGAGATTAATATTATATTTAATTGATTATATTAATATTTTGTAATAATAATCAATGCTTTGGTTTAACAAAATAGACAACTTAGAATAGAACAATGCTTTATTGTCATGGAAAATTGTACAATTTATACACAAAACTTACAGAGTCATAAAAAACAATAATAAACACAATAAAACAATAATAAACTAAAACAATAACAAAAAAATGTTAGGATATAAAGAGACTAACGCTCATAATCCTCATAATCGTATTGAAGGTTTTTATATCCTCTTTAAATCCTAACATTTACACAATGTGCTCATACCAGCAACAAGTTTTTATACTTGTGTAATATGAGTCCTATTTGAGAGTACCAGTAGTAATGCAATAGGTCTATAATTGCAGGCATTAGATTTTTCACCACCCTTATGAAGAGGAATAATGATGGCTGTCTTTAGGCAGCTCTAGAAATTTACCTTTCTGAAGGGGCTATCCTAGTGTAAAAGTATGAAATTCATATACTTTTTTGGGAATTTCTAAAATAAAAAGTACTGTACCAATTATTTTGAAAATTTGCATGAACATTTGTTATAAAAAGTACATGTGAAACAATTTTCATAAAAAAATATTGAAAATTAAATGATTTATTCGCCATCTACTAGCACTGTGAAAATAAAAACATAGCTCCACTGCTGCAGTGATTGGGAATAAAAGAGATCCTGAAACATAAAATATCAAAGTTATTATTGAAATATAGGTTATTTTCTATACCATCAAATAGGGATTTTTTTAATCGGATAAAAAATGTCAATTTGGAGGTTTTTGAAACTGAAAATGTTCTAGCTAATTTAAAAAAATTTCAACACTTCGTCATTTTTCCAAAAATCCTAATTGATGGTATAGGAAATAACTTATATTTCAATAATCAATATGTATTTGCAATTTTAGAATTCAGGATCTCTATTACTCCCAATCGCTGCAGCAGTGGAGCCATGTTTTTTATTTTCACTGTGCCAGTAGATAGGGCATAAATCGTTAAATTTTCATTATTTTTTTTATGAAAATTGTTTTACTTGTATGTACTTCTTTTTATAATAAATAGTCATGCAAATTTTCAAAACAATTGGTACAGTACTTTTTATTTTAGATATTCCCAAAAAAGTATGTGAATTTCGTTCTTTTACACTAGGATAGCCCCTTAAAAGAGTCATTAGTGGGATGAGGACTCCCAACACATTTTCTGGGAGATTTGAGACAATTTTTATGGATAGTCCATCAGTACTACAGGAAGATTTGCTTTTGATACTATTGATTGTTTGGATCAGTTCAGATTAATCAACTCTTATAAATAATGAATTTGAGACCTTTCTTGAATTAGGGAGATAGGAAATCGGATCTTAACAAAATTGATCTCTTGTGACAAAATAGTTGATGTTATAATTTTACTCACATTAATAAAGTATTCATGGTCTGGAAGGGAAAATGTTTGAGCTTTGTGAGTTTGATTTTGAAGAAGATTGTTTATTATGGACCAAATTTCTTTTGCAACACTTTTAAAGCTTCTCAGATGATTTTGATAGTATAATTTTTTAGCTGATTTTTTAAGTTTTAAATAGATTGCCCTGTACTTAGTGATATATTCAGTAACAGAGACGTTGGTAGTAAATTTCTTGATGTACAGGGTTATTCACTTATATTTTGACCCCCCCCCCCCCCATATATATTTTTGACATACAGTAGAACCCCGCAAATCCGAACTAACGGAAAGTGAAATTTTTTTTAAAAATTCAAGACAAAAACTTAAATACATGTTTATTAGGGGAGATATGCCTGAGACGGCATACTTTTTTTTTAATATTTTGTAATCGATAATCGATAGAGTTAGACATGTAATAAAAATCAAAGTCAGTGCTAGGAACATTTACATAAATATAACATTATTTTTTAACAAGGTACATATTATAGTTTTTTTCTGAGAAAATAAATTATAAAGTATTACATGTGCCATCTCACCCACATACATGTGGGTAAGATGGCATACCCTTGAAATAAAGGCACTAATCTCGACTCATAAGTCACAAATAATTTTTTTTGTAGTCTTGGGTACACCGGCACATTCGGAATATGACCACTTGCCACAAATTTGGCAAGGTTAGTCATTTGGCACATCTTCGTCAGGTTTTTCGAGAACGAGATAATGAAAAGAGGCCAATACAAAAAATGCAAGCAGCATCTTCCTCGTCACTTGTCTCAATATCGACGGAATCGATTTTGTTGGTTCGAATTCCTCTTAAAACGATCCATAACTGTAACGACAAACTTCAATCATATAACAAAATTAATGCAGTGTAAAAACGCATAAGGGTGAGATGGAATACCTATGCCATCTTATCCACCTGCTTACTATGCCATCTCAGGCAACATTGCAATCATACCGTTTTTTAACCTAATTTTTCTTAAGCACATTTTTAAGATATAAATCGATACAGGCGTGATAGGCATGCATAAGGTAAAGGAACATCACAAAATTTAAAAACTTAACTCAGGTGTAAAGACTCGCGAATTATAATGTGATACAAAAAAGTCAATAAATATTTTGTCCTACTTAATTAACATTCCAAAGGCTACTGCTGTCAAAATAAAACTAACATGCATAAGTTCAACAATGTCGACAAATTTTAACTTGAGGAACTGAAAACTGTCATACTAGGCACCAAATTTGGAATAGTTTACGAAAAACACGTGATATGCCATCTCAGCCAGTATGCCGTCTCGGGCATACTTCCCCTATACAGAGTATAACCAGAAAATTGAACAATATTGGATTAGTAGGACTTCATTTAAAATTTCTTAAAAATAAATACGTAGGTACTTTATATGTAGTGCTTATAAAGGTTAAACATAAATTTACTTCGGTTTTCTCATAGTCAGGTTACCAGTTTTGCAGGAGAGCTTTGAATTACTGGTTAGGCTGAATTTCGAATAATCCGAACTTTTCAGAATCCGAACAGGCTGCCCCCCCAATTAGTTCGGATTTTCGGGGTTCTACTGTATACAACATACTAGTGACGTCATCCATCTGGGCGTGATGACGTAATCAAATATTTTTTTAAATGAGAATAGCGATCGTGTGCTAGCTCATTCTTCTTTTTGTGTCAATTAATTTAATTTAAAAAAAATTCTTTGGACACTCTGTATAATTAATCATGTTAATGTTTATATTACTGAATAGGGAATTGAATAACCTTTTAAATGAGCTAGCACTCGACCCCTATTCCAATTTAAAAAAAATAGTAGATTACGTCGTCACATCCAAATGGATGACGTCACTAGTACGATAACAGGGTGTTTGGTAAAGAATGGGCGATAGCTTACCCTTAGATTCCTGGGGTTAAAATAGTTCGATTTAAGCTAACTTACCTTAGTACGAAAGTTGATAATAACCGAGATACAGGGTGTCAAAGTTAAACTTTTATTTTATTTATTCTTGAATATTTCCTAACGGCATGAGATAATAACACTAAATTTGGTAAGCGGGGGTTTTTTGGGACGAGAAATCTAAATTCGCCACCAAAAATGATATATAGCAAGATATGTTCTTGGAATTAGAAGATAGAAGTAGTCGATCTAAAAATATACTAATCTATAATGTTGATGAGAGCCAATCTAAGGTTACTAATGAGAGAATAGATCATGACAAGGCAAATACTCGAGAAGTACTAACGAAACTGGAGGTTGGAGCAACTGAGTTTAAGGTTTTGAGGGTATGACGTGGTAATAGCAGTAGTGACAGGCCAAGACCACTTAAGGTAATTTTTCAAAATAATACCACAGTGATTGCATGTCTTAAAAACAAACATAAGTTGAAGCCATCGAGCATATTGATTAAATCAGATCTTACTCAAATGCAACGAAATCATCTCAAGAAATTATATGAAGAACTTGATAGGCGTAGAAGAAATGGTGAATCAAACTTGGCAATACGATACAAGAATGGTAACCCGTTTATTTCAAAGGTAAAAGAACAAAACCACCAGAATCCAAAAAACTCCCAAATGCGAACATAAGTATGAATAGTATATCACTTTACTACCAAAATGTGCGTGGTCTGCGTACGAAGCTAAAGGACATATATTTGACATCCTGTTCAGCTATATATGACGTTATTTTCCTAACAGAGAGTTGGCTTGGTCCTGAAATTAAAAGTAATGAAGTTTTCTGTGATTTATATACCGTATACCGTCGGGACCGTGATCATATTTCCAGCGAGAAATCAAAAGGAAGTGGAGTGTTAATTGCAGTTAGAAGTGATATCAGTTCTTGTCTAGTGGAAATTGCCAGTTCAAATGTAGAACAGGTTTTTGCTGGAATTACTATTAATTGCATTAAATATGTTTTTGGCTGTGTCTACATTCCGCCCAGATCTAGATTGGATGTTTATTCCAATCACATTGATACTGTAAAACTAATTATGAATAAGTATAAAGATTCTAAACTAGTATTATTTGGGGATTATAATCTACCAAATCTGATATGGGACGGTGAGACGACTGCTAACAATATAAGTATGATACTGAAATTTTGTTTTATGACGAATTCAATTTTTTTAGGATTAGGTCAATATAATTATTTTAAAAACCAGTATGACTCAATTCTTGATCTGTGTTTCTCTGATACTTATTTAAATCTAAAAAAAGCGGAAGCTTTAATGACGTGTGACAGGTATCATCCCTCACTTGAAGCATTAATATTATTTGATAATCAATATATCAGTTTGGAAACTAATATTTATTATAACTTTCACAAGGCGGATTATTGTGCCTTGAATAATTATTTGCTTCAGATCAATTGGATTGAGTTGTACTGTTTAGAGGATGTAAATGACATTTTAGATGCTTTTTATTCCATTATTTGGAACGCAATTGAACTTTTTGTACCAAAGATATCTATAAAAAGATCGAATTTTCCTGTTTGGTTCTCATCTGAACTTGAGAGTAAAGTCATTGCCAAAAAGATTGCGCATAAAAAATATAAAACTACAAATAAGTATCACCACTATATTGAATTTAAAAATTTGAGAGATGAATGCTCATCACTCACTGAGCAGTCTTACTATGCTTACGTTTCAAATATGGAAGTGAGAATAAATGAGAACGCTGGTGAATTTTGGAAGTTCATCAAAAATAAAACCAACGGACATGGTGCTCTCCCTGGCTCTATGTTTCTAGGTGAGGAAAGTGAGAATGACAAACAAAAAATAACAGAGTTGTTTGCGAAACATTTTGGTACTGTATACAGCACTTTTAATGGTAAATCTCTGGATAACCTGGAGAGTAATGAAATTTTCTCACAACAGATGGAGGTGGAAATTAGTAACCTCGAAGTCACTTTTGACAATTTACTGAATGTGTTGTTGTCATTAAATGTCAATAAAGGGGCTGGCCCTGATTTGATACCGAATTTGTTCCTAAGAGAAAGTGCAGTGTCCTTGTGTGAACCATTAGTATATGTTCTTAATAAATCTCTCCAGACGGGAATTTTCCCGAACAGATGGAAACATTCCTTTGTGTGTCCTATTTTCAAGGCAGGAGATCATAGTGATATCAAAAATTATCGGCCAGTTTGTATTCAGTCAGCCTTATCTAAAGTATTTGAAAAAATGGTTTTGCCAAGTTTGGATAATTGTTTTAGGAACTTTATTACGGACAACCAACGTGGATTTGTAGGCGGACGTTCTACTCTCACTAACCTCTTTTTGTATATCGATAGTATAGGTACAGCAATGGATGAGGGTTACGAGGTGCACTCTATATACACCGATTTCAGTAAGGCCTTTGACCTACTAGATCATAATGTCTTAATTACAAAGCTGAGAAACTCTGGTATCACTGGTTCTTTATTAGCTTGGTTTACTTCGTATTTGCAAGGAAGAACATTGCAAGTAAGATCAGCAGGATGTGTTTCTAATGGATTTGAAACCATGTCAGGGGTTCCCATTTGGGTCCTAAGCTTTTTCTGTTGTTGGTAAATGATATTGGTAGGAACTTTAAATCTGAATACCTGATATTTTCAGACAACTTAAAGATATTTAAATGCATTAGGTCAGAATCTGATTGTGAGGGTTTGCAGAGAGACTTGGATTCTTTAGTACATTGGTGCCAGGAAAATAATCTTAGATTGAATGCTTCGAAACGCTCATATATTATTTTTTCACGTAATAAGACCACCAGTGATTTTAAATACAAGATCGGAGATGTGGATTTATCTAGGGTTCAGGTAATTAAGGATTTAGGTGTGTTACTGGATAGTAAGCTAAGTTTCGTGGACCATTATGATGCCATTATTGCACGTGCTAATCGGACATTAGGGTTAGTCATCAGAATGTCATATGATTTTAATAATTTGTTTGTAATTGTGAGATTGTTTTTGAGTTATGTTCGTTCATTACTAGAGTATTGTTCAGTGATTTGGAGTCCAAGTTATGAGAATCACAAATATCGAATTGAATCGATTCAAAATAAATTCGTTATATATCTGCGGTATAGATTAGGAACTAGAGGAATGCAATTGAATTCCAGTCAGGTCATGCAGATGTTTCATTTGCACCGTCTAGAGGATCGCAGGCGATACTTTGACCTTAATTTCATATTTAAGGTGTTAAATGGTATTATTGTTGCACCTAGCATTCTGGGTCGAATAGATTTTTATGTTCCAGCTAGGAATTTGAGAAGATGTCCCTTGCTATCCGCTAGATCGTGCAATACACGTCATGCAGAAAATATGCCTTTAAATAGAATTGTTTCTAGTGTAAATGAGTTTCCAAATATAGACTTTATGGGAGTCACACTAAATGCTTTTAAAAGGACTATTTCACGTGAATTATTTTAATTTGGTTTTAATTTTTTGATGTCGTTAGTTTAATTGTAAGTAATGTAAGTTAACTTGTGTTCAATGTTTAATTTTGACTTTTAATTTTAATTGTAAAATGGAGTTTTCTGTCAATAAATATTAATTTAATATTTCCCAAAAGGAGCTACATACGTCTTTCAGCACTCATTTAATACATTCAATTTTTTGAATCAAAATTTTTATTATGTTCATATTTTTATTCAAAAAAGTATACTACATTCATCTCGCTAAACTTAACTGTGTTTGAGATAAACGCATTTTAAGTCTGTGATACATCATTTTTTTCAAAAACGAAAATTATAAACGTCAGATGGAAGTTGATTTAAAAAACGCGTATCATCAAATACCAATTCATGAATCTGACAAACCATGTACAGCTTTTGAGGAAAGTGGATGCCTTTACCAATTTTGTCGTATTCCTCTTGGGGTGACCAATGGATTATCATATTTTCAGAGAGCCATTGATTCTATCAATAAAAAAGAAAATCTACAAGGGGTTTACGCTTATTTAGATGACATAACAGTTAGTGGTGAGGATCAAGATAGCTATGATTTGAATTTACAGAAGTTTTTAAATGCCGTTAAAAAATATGGGTTAACTTTAAATCAAAATAAATGTCACTACAATCAAAAGTTATAAATATTTTGGGATATACAATATTGCACTTCTATGGACAGTAATTAATGAAAAATAAATTCTCATTGTTGAAACAGATACATGAATGAATTTGCTATTTCTATCATGCTGAGTCAATCTGGAAGACCCGTTACTTTTTTCTCACGTATCCTCACAGATTCTGAACAAAAAAAAAATTGATGAATTTTCAAGATTTCCATGCTAAGATACGTCCAGTCAGACTGGGGGACTAGCTTGACTTACCAAGAATTTATTAATTACCTACACTCTAAAGGAATATCTTCAAGTAGAACAACACCATATTGAAGGAAATGGTTAAGTTAAAAGATACAATCTTAGACAAGGAAAAAAGAGAGGACGGGTAACACCCATTTAACACACACGTTCCAAAAGTGAAGCCAGTTTTTGGTTTGTTTGTCACCAGAAACATGGCGGTCACGTCAAAAATAACAATGGGTTGCCAGTGGTGGGTGTTCGTTGAAGGTTAAAATTTCATAAAAAATAAAGTAAATCATCATCTAAAATTCGTAATAAAAACATATGTATGTATTGAAACATATGTACGTAATATGAGCAACTTAATAAAACATTTACCGTACACAAATTCTTCATTTTAAATACATTTCATGTTTTTATTTTAAATACTCAATGCATAACAATACCCCAAAGATACGTCGATGATCAAAATCCCCGGTGTCAGTTTGGCTTCACTTTTGGTCATAGGATTACTCGTCCTCTCTCTTTCCTTGTCTAAGGATACAATGGAGTTATATGGAAAGCAGTGAATCTAGCATTGAAAACCAGAAATTTAGACATCACTAAATGGAAAAATGTTCTATATACCAGATGCTCTGCACTCTATATGAAGTTTACTGTCTACAGCAACCAATTGTACACATCATGAACATGTGTTTACTTTTCAATGAAGATCAACTAGCAGAAATTCTATTTCTTCATGAAGGATTCAGACAAAGTATTACTAAGAAAATTTGTATGAATGAGTAAGTTTGATCCTTTAGTTGAAGAGGATTATCTTTTAGAAGCCAATGCAGATTATGCCTTAATGCAGTATCCAAACAGAAAGAAAAGTACAGTTGCAACGAAGTACTCAGCTCCTAAAAGTGACCTAAAATTATTGAATCACAATAGTGATTAAGATGAAAATGAAAGTCCAAATAATACACTAAAGAATTCCACTACCAAATCAATATCAGATGAGACAAAAAATTTACCTGTTTAAGAACCGAATCAAGTCTCTGATGATAATCATGAACCAATATTAGAAAATTCAGATTTTCAATCTAGCCGTAAATAAGCTAGAACTAAAAATAAACTAAGATATTTCCAACATTTTGTTCAAAAATAGAAATAGGGCCGCATTAAATTATTTGGGTTATGTTGTCTTGTCATTTGTCATAATAATTAAAGAAAAAATGAAGAATAAAGTAATTCTCCTTATTTCAGTTGCCGTCCCGTACTCCCACTTAGTTTCATGTTATGTTTCTCGATACATTGTGCTAGAAAGAGATACCGCAAACCAGTCGAAGAGATCTTGTCGTCAGTGGTGGCGGAGTGAGGGCTCACTCTATGTTAATATATACCTCTATGATCGAAAATCTATGATGACATTCAGTGTGAATATAGGCACGGAAGAGGAGGACAACTGTAGCAGCTTTACTATGCGTAAGAGTGAAACAGCACTAATCCAAATAAAAAAGATGGTGTCGTCACTTCGCTCTGAATGACACTCTCTCTATGCTAATATATAACTCTATGGATTTGAGTTTCCACTAGACTTGTGTTATGGACAGATTTTACGGGCTGTGATTGGTCGTATTCAAATCAATGACATATTTGATTTAAAAGAAATACGTAACCCTGTTTTCTCGTTTGTTTTTGTTTATGCAGTGTGTTTATGTTATACAAAAGAAAAATATTGATATTTTAGTTATTAATCTTGGATTTTGAGACTATTTTATACGTTTATACTTGTTTATTGTATTCATTTTTAAACAGCCATATTATTTCCAGCAAAAGTTATGGAACGTTTACAGATACATAGTAATATTTATAAAAAAAAAAAAAATTACTTTCTGCTTGCTTCCTATATTTTGTAAATTTTTAAAGCTTCCTCCCAGACTCATTTGAGTATAAGGTGGTTCATTTTTCCGAAATAAATGGAAAGGATAGCGCATTTAATGCAGTGATTTGAGCTAATATAACAACACAAGAAGATGCTCAAAATTGTCAAAAAGAATATGAAAATATTAATAAAGTAAATTTTAGAGTTCTAAGAACTTATCCAAATGATTCTATGAAGCTTGTTTTCAAGGTAAATATTGATGTTAATATATTCACTTTCTAACTTTATGGGTTTTATATTTTGTAGGGATGAATAATTAACATTGGAGAGAATTTTTAAGTATTTTGCTAAGCAACAAATTTTGTGTTCATTTTGATTTAAAGTTCAAAACATATATTCATATATTGTAAGATATTAAATAGATTTTTTTTTTATTACAGAAAGACTATCGATGCCATCGCAATACTCAGGCTAATTTGCCTTCATCAAAGACAAAAAAAAAAAAAAAAAAAATGGAGTCCGGTCCTGAACATGGTAACACAAACTGTGTTTACATTTCAGTCCCAAAAAATCATCTTTTTTCAAGTAGTTTATATCCAAATAAACTTGAAAATAAGCAAAAAGTAATAGTATATAGTGCAGTTACCTTACGGAATAAACCAGTGAGTTTTTATTATTTATTTATTCAAAACATTACAAAGCATACCGTTTGTAAGGTTAAGTGACGGCCGAAAGGCCAGTTCTCGGAACTAGTTCTGGTTCTGAAACTGGTTCATAATTACTAATGAGTATACCAAATGATACCAGATCCGACCTAACTAATTTGTCAACAATCATGACTGAAGATCATCAACAACCTCAAAACAAAACCTCATATTCAAATGTGCTTAACAATGCTTCTTCAATTCAATTTCCTTCAAAGCTGCAAGCAATTTTATTTAATTCGCTACCTGATACTAAAATAGAAGAGTACTTAATAGCACTTGGTGAAGTTGTTCATCCACGGAATATTTTATTTTCATCAAGGCTATCAAATAACAGAATATATATTTATCTCTCCAGCGAATCCCTGGTGGAAAAATTTATGTCCGGTCCAGCAGAAATAACAATTAAAGGCGAAAATCTAAAAGCACGAAAATTGATAACTCCAAACGAAAGACTGTTACTATCGGGTGTTTGCCCTTCTATTCCACATATTCTAATAGAGAATGAGTTAACCAAATTCGGTCTTAAATTAATGTCACCTTTAACCTTCCTTAGAATCGGTAGTCAACTTCCAGAATTTCAACACGTCCTCAGTTTTAGAAGACAAACTTATATTCAACCACTTGCAGATATAGACCTTCCCTCTTCTTTCTTAATGACATATGATCAAACTTCGTATCGCATATATTTAAGTTTAGATAAACCTTCATGTTTTATCTGTAAGAACACAGGTCACGTTGCAGCAAATTGTTCAAATCATAATCAACAAAACGATTCCTCTCATATCCAACACCAGCCGCAACAACCAATACAACAACAACCAATACAACAACAACCAATGCAACAACAACCAATACAACAACAACCAATACAACAACAACCAATACAACAACAACCAATACAACAACAACCACAAGAATCCCCCAAGTCTATTCCATCACCCCTAGAAATGGAACCAAATCATCCAGTCAGTAATTCTAATGCCGAACCTTCACTTAACCAACAAACAGATACTAATTTAATGCCCCCCGTATTAATTATGGAAACTAATTGTATATCTAAGGATCAGTCAACGACCAATAAGAGAACAATTTCGGAAATTAATACTACTCCATCTCCCACTGAAGAATTAAATAAAGAATTTAAAGTACCAACACAAACCAAAAAGAAACAAAAAAAGCAAACTGAGTCTACCAGATCAATTCAGGAAATAATGATGCCAACAAAAACAGTATTTCACGATACGTCAAATAATTTTAACTTAACATATGAACAAACACTTGACTTTTTTGAAAATTATACTAGCTCGACTGATCCCATTAGTTTATTACAAACATACACAACGGATATACCCAACTTTATTTACATGTTAACAACAATTAAGCCATATTTTACAGAAAAAATCATGAAAACCAAATGCACTAAATTAATAAACAAAATCGAAAAAATGCTAGACGATCCTGCTTATCAAGATAGTGATTGTTCGACAAATTCAGCTCCAGAAATAAACTAAAATCTTCGAACCGATACTACAATGGAATGTTAACGGGTTTTATCCCCGTTTAGAAATGCTTAAACATTTATGTTCAATAATCTCACCATCAATAATATGTTTACAAGAAACAAACTTTAAAGGATATCACAGTTATGACATGAAGAATTATTCTTGTTTCCATAAAAACCGAGAAAACGCAAATATCGCTAGTGGAGGAGTTGTTACGTATGTTAACAAAAAATATGAATCAGAAGCATTAGTAATCAATAGTAATTTAGAAGTAGTAGGAGTATCAGTGTCCTTTCCACAAAAAATGAATATCTGTAATATTTATATTCCACCTGACTTACCTATCACAGAAGCAGATATTTCAGATGTATTAGATCAGATTCCCACTCCCAGAATAATCGTTGGTGATTTTAACAGCCATAATCCAATATGGGGATCTCTTGGAATAAATTCCAAGGGCAAAATTCTAGAAAACATAATTACCTCAAAAAACCTAAACGTACTGAATGATGGACAACCAACAAGATATAATATTCATACAGGTACTTCATCAGCTATCGACCTGTCATTATGTGATCCTGTACTGTCAGCAAAATTTTCATGGGATATAATTCCGTTTTTATTTGGAAGTGATCATTATCCTATTAAAGTCTCTTTTAACAGTAATTATGAAGATTCTAATACAACCCCAATTCCAAAATGGAATCTAAAGAATGCCGATTGGTATTTATTCAAAAAGTATATTCAACAGAACTGCCATAGCTTAAAAGAAGTCACCGAAAATCATCATATAGATGAACTTTTGAATTCGTTTATATCATTAATCCATCTTGCCGGTGAAAATCATATAGGTAAAACACAAACTCTACATAAAAGAAATTCATTACCATGGTGGAACGCAGAGTGTACTGATATAATAAAGAAATATAAAAAATCCTTTAACAAATTGAAACGTCACAAAACACTTGAAAATACTATAGAATATAAGAAGTTACGGGCTCAAGCTAGATATATAACTAAAAAGAACAGAAAAAAATCTTGGCAAGAATTTATGTCCTCTATTAATTCCACTATGCCTATAAGCACCGTATGGGAAAAAGTTAGAAAAATATCTGGAAGTAATACCTATAAAAAGATTCCATTCCTATGCAATAACAAACAGATAGTAACATCTAATAACGAAATAGCAGATTTATTAGCAAAACAATTTGAAATGAACTCCAGCAATAACAACTTTTCTAAAGAATTTATCAATACCAAGATGATTTCGGAAAATAAATTAATAGATTTTAATTGCATTGAAGATAATCCTCTTAATATAGCATTTACCATGGAAGAGCTTAATCACTCTTTAAGTACCAGCAAAAAATCGGCGCCAGGACCAGACGATATTCCTGTTAGTTTCTTACAAAATCTACCAGATAATGGAAAACAATATCTTCTTAACCTATACAACAGAATTTGGACTAATAATGAGTTTCCCACAAAATGGACGCAGGCGATAATAGTTCCATTACTAAAACCAAATAAACCACGAACTGATCCCGAATCCTATAGGCCAATTTCGCTTACCAACACAATGTGTAAAATCTTGGAAAAAATGGTGAATAATAGACTAAGGTGGTTTTTGGAAAATAATAAATTAATAATCAATGAACAATAAGCGGCTTTCGCAGGAACAGATCCACTATAGATAATTTAATTGACCTAGAATCCGAGATAAATGAGTCGTTTGCAATTGGACAGGAATGTCTTGCGGTTTTTTTCGATATAACAAAAGCGTTTGACATGGCTTGGAGATACGACATTCTTAACACACTAAGTCAGTGGGGCGTCAAAGGTAACATGCTATATTTCATTCAAAATTTTCTTAGTAAGAGACAATTTAAGGTTAAGATAAATGGTACACTATCCATCACTAAAGACCAAACAAATGGAACACCTCAAGGATCTGTTATTAGTTCAACACTATTCTTAGTAGCAATAAACAAAATCTTAGAAAACTTTCCACAACTTGTTAAAGCGAGATTATACGCTGACGATTTAGTCATATATTCAAGAGGAAAAAATATTCTTTCTATACAGAAAAATTTACAATTAGCATTAAATCACCTTGAAAACTGGTCGAAAGCTGTAGGATTGCAATTCTCTACAACCAAAACTAAATGTATTTTATTTTCAAAAAAACGGCAGTCTACAACTCCAGATCTTCAGTTATATGGAAACAACTTAACTTATGTGGAACACTTAAAATTTCTAGGAATGATCTTTGATAAAAAACTATCTTGGAAGTACCACATTATGCACATTAAACAATCCTGTCAATCTGGTCTCAATTTAATGCGTACACTGTGCAATCGTAATTGGGGTTCAGATTGTAAAAGTTTGATTCTTATTTACAAATCTCTAGTACGATCCAAACTCGATTATGGATCAATTGTATACTCATCTGCAAAGAAGACACTTCTTGCTCAACTAGAAGTCATACAAAATACAGCATTAAGAATAGCCACAGGAGCATTCTGTACTAGCCCCATTAACAGTTTACAATGTTTAACCGGAGAACCACCTTTAAATTTCCGAAGAATGTACTTGTCATTAGTCTACGCATCATCCATATATGCAATAGAATCGCATCCCACTTTCCACCACACTATTGCAGAACGTTTCAAAGAAACTTATGTAAATAAAAAAAGAACTAACCCCCCCTTTTACGAGAGAATCAGAAAATATCTCTCTCTCAATAATATTCAATTCCCAAAATTTTTTAATCAGACAAATACAGTTACTCCTCCGCCCTGGACCTTTCCTCCTGCAATATGTGATCTAACTCTTTCTAAATACAATAAGATTGATACCCCCCATGCAACAATTAATCAATCTTTTCTCAACATACTTGCTTCTTTCCCAGATCATTGTTATATTTATACAGATTCATCTAAGACTGCTGATGGTGTGGGATCGGCAGTTGTAGATTCAAACACTATATTACAATTTAAATTATCTTCAACTTGCAGTATTTACTCTGGAGAACTATATTCAATTCTGCAAGCCCTCATTCACATTCGTACTCAAAAAATTCCAAAATCTGTCATAATTACCGACTCTCTCAGTGCATTACATACGATAGAACAGTTATATACAAGTAATCCTATAAGTATTTTAATAAAAGAACAATTACATTTACTGAAGAACACGATGCAGCAAGTAAGCTTTATATGGGTTCCATCACACATTGGACTTCAAGGAAACGAAAAAGCAGATTTCCATGCCAGAGAAGCAATACACAGTGCGTCTTCAGTGTTAGTGAACTTAGTGCCTGTTTCCGATTACAAACCATTCCTTAAAGAAAAAGTGTTAAACAAATGGGAAAACGAATGGAATCTTTCACAATCATCTCTACACACAATAAAGCCCTCAATTGAACCTTGGTGTGAGATAGACCTAAATCGTCAGCTGTTTGTGAAGCTAAATCGTTTACGCATAGGGCATAGCAGACTTACTCACAGCTACCTAATCTCCAAGTCAAATCGCCCTATTTGTGACCTGTGTAATTGCGACATCAATGTAACACATATATTAATAGAGTGTCCTAAATATCTTAATGAAAGACAAAAACACTCCATACCTCTCAATATAAAAGCAGCCTTAGGATCACACTGTAAGCTTACGCATTTGTTTAATTATTTGAAAGACATTAATGTTTTAAACAAACTATAACCACTGTTAACATTTTATAAACCCCATTCTTAATTTGTAAATTATGATATTGTTACCTAAATGTGAACTTATGTAATACCTAATCAAAATGCTATTAGATTTAAGTAACCATGTATCAATGACAGTACAGCTAATAACCCAAAGTGGTTGATGCTGATAACAAAATAAAAAAAAAAAAAAAAAAAAAAAAGACAAAAAATCCGTCATCTAAACATGTTAACTGTCAGGCATTCTTAATAATTACAGTGAAACCATCAAGTATGAAAAGGTAAAGTCTATTTGCTAATCTGAGACACAACTACTGTCTAGTGACGTTGGTAATTTTTTTTGAGAAGTTAGGTTGCTAGACGTAACTGGAAAAGACTACACAACCAAACATAACTACTCATAGCCAATATTATTATTAACAGTAAACAGGCATAAATAACATAACATACACCATACACCAATCAATAATTATTTATTTAAACCTTTATAATGTATTGATAACAGATGAGAAAAGTATTTATTGTACAAAATAAAAATATTTTATAGAAATAAATTCCACAAAATTTTATGAGTTTAGTATACACTCCCATTATTTCCAACAATTATTTTTTTTTAGTGAAAGATCAAGTTGATTTGAGCAGTTAATATCTATTGTTGGGTAGGAATTTTTGTGTTGTAAAGACAACACTTATATATTACGATTATAGATATTAAAGCTGCTTTTGATTGTGTAAATAGAGAAATAATATGGTCAGTAATGGAAGACCTGGAAAGCCCACAAAAGATAATAAGCCTGGCAAAAAGTACATATAAAAGTATATAGAAATGTACTGGCTAAAGTACAAATAAACGGAAACTGATTGCCAATAATAAATCTAAGAGGAATAAAACAAGGGGACAGTTTCATTCATATTAGTAATGGATCGAGTAATGAAGAGTGCTAAAAGAAGGTCAAGGCAAACAGTCAACAATAGGGTATAGGAATTTAGTACCAGTGAAAATGGAAGGATTACTATATGCAGATGACCTAGAAATAATATCAGACGATAAAGAAAAAATGCAAAAATTAATGAATATATGGGTGGAAGAAATAGAAAATTTGAAAATGGAGGTAAATGTAAAGAAAACGAAGACCATGATAGTAACCCAAAAGAAAAGGGAAGAAATAAACCAAACGTTATTTAGTCGCAAAAATGAAATAATGGAAACAATCTCGACATTTGAATACCTGGGAGTAATAATATCAGAGGATGGAAAGGTAGACAAAGAAATCTCATACAGGGCGAAAAAAGCAAATAAGATCTACTATGCACTAAATAAAACAATATTTGGAAAGGAAGAAATAAAACTAAAGGTATACAATGCAATATATGTATCAACTTTAAAATTATGCAAGTGAAACATGGGTAAACAATGCAAAAATAGACAGTACAATAAGCGCAGCGGAGATGAAGCAGTTGAGAAAAATAGCAGGAAAAACAAAATTGGACAGAATAAGAAATGAGGATATTAGACAAAGGCTAAATAGCAATCGATAATAACGAAGATCCAAAAAAGAAATTAAATTGGTATGGACACATTAACCGAATGAACCAGGGAAGACTACCAAAGCAGGTGATGGAATCAAAAAGGTATGGTAAAAGAAGGAAATGGAGGACAAGAAAAAGGTGGATCGATCAGATTATAGAAATTGGGCAGGAAAAACACATACACAAATGAAAGAGTTAGCAAAGGACCGCAAGAAATGGAAGAGATGGATAGAGGATGAAAAGATCTGACACCCCTGAGGGGCATAAGGAGTTTCGAGAAAGAAGAATTTTTATTAAGAATTTGTCACTCAGATAGGTTCTTCTAAACTGTGGTGGTAATTCAATGGCTTCTCCAAATAACGCTTCAACAGGAGTGGATCTCATGGCACCTAGACAAACAATTAATTGAATTCAGCAATTGATCGTTACATTTATTTTCTTTAATAAATTGGTGCTAGCAGATGCATATAAGATGGTGGCATAGTCTATGATCGACCTTATGTATGATCTAAAGAACAGCTCACTAATAAACAATTTAAAAAACGTTCTATTTGTTTTTTTCTCTATACCTACCATTAATTCCATCATAAAGTTAGTATGACTATTTTATGGCAATTCATTTAATTAAATTAAATATGTATTGCAGTTTAGGCAGGGGAATGGCCACTCTCGTATTAAAATTTCCTTCTGAAGTTCTTACAACCCTTAAACTTTTATATGTTAATACTTTGTTAGTCTCTGAGCCAATTTAGTACATCAGATCAAATAAGTCTGAAAGTTAATCATACATTTTTAAGACACAAATAAATATAATATTATCTCTTTTATAAGTATAAATTATACTATTTAATTTTCTTATAACATTACTACCCCCTAGTTATATAATTTTTGCTGAATGTAGATCCGAGAAAACTATAAGTACTTAATAAAAAACAGCATACAAAGTACGTAAATACTCTGAAAAATATTAACTTTACATTTATAAATTAAGATATTCATTTGTATTATAATATTTATTGTAGAAGAACTATAACTTTACAAATTTAAAATGTAAATATGTATAAGTATTATAACCTTAAAACTAAAACTGCAACAAACGAGTGAGAGAGATTCCTAATCCTAAATGTCCTTGATTTGAATACGACCAATCACAGCCCGTAAAATCCGTCCATAACACAAGTCTAGTGGAAACTCAAATCATGCTGTCCGACTCGACACCGTTAAGCCATTAACAAATTGTCAGCTTGCTAATAATCAACTTTTTTTTCATACGCGGGATCCAGGTCTATTACTTGTATCTAGTATCTCCATGTACTTTCTCATTGCTCAGTAATATCGATCCTACATACATAAAACATCATCTTGTGGAGCTCTTGTTTATCCCAGCTAACTACTCTATGTGGATTTGTAATACCATATTTAAAAGAATATTCTGTTTTCGTTGCTTGAACTCTGATCGTTACCATCTCATACATGTCTAGCAGCACTCACATATTCAGCCGGTATTCCTTTCCTACTTAGTACCAGTAGGTTTCCAGTAACTTTGTCATATGTTTCTCACGATTAATAAATACTATGTGCGAGTCTTTCTTTTTCTCTTTCTCAAGTTTTTCCATTAGCTGTCTTAAAATAAAAATTGCTGTTGTGGACCTGCCTTGCATAAATTCAAAATGACTTTAATTTCTAGAACCTTACACTAAATATTGTTTTCACCATAAATATACGATAATAAAAAATGTTTACTGAAAATAACTATTGCAAACTAAATAAAACACTAAATACCTAATGTTTAAAATTTTTTATTCTTTATTAAAAATCTCGGAAATCAAAGGAGGGGAGGCTCTTATTGGTGCAATGGCGAAGGTAAAACCCCTCTAAACCCCGCCTGGGACCCAGTAATATTTTGATTTTTAAAGTACAACTCTAGTATATTATAATGTTGTCTATAAAATAACATCATTACTTAACAATTCTTTAAAATTCAGACCTAAATTAAGTATGCGTATATATGTAAATATAATCTTATAAGAAATTTCACAATATTTATGAATCAAGTAAAATCTATAAAAACAAACTAACATTCTTGTAAATTAGCCTATACAACTACAGTAGAACCCCGATCCGTGTGCCCATTATCCGGGCTGCGGATTATCCGTGCTATGATTTTCTATTACTCAAATTGAATTTTTAAGGTTTTATCAAAATAGCATCACTTTAATCACTCGACAGAAACTCTATATGCAGAAAAGGAGACTCATAATGAAAGATTTATTTTTTCTGTTATTTTTTTATGATAGGTAAGTACATATCATGCATAAGAAATTCTTATGAAATATTCTTATATGAATCATATACAGTGAGCACGTAAAGGTTGGAATAAATTCATTTTCTCAAGAACGGACGATTTTGGGAAAAAATCCCGAAACAGGTCAATTTTTATTTTTAAATTAAGACTTTTTGGCATATATGTCATACTAGTTACGTCACCCATCTGGGCGTGATGACGTCATCGATGTTTTTTTTAAATGAGAATAGGGGTCGTGTGATAGCTCATTTGAAAGGTAATTCAATTCTTTATTCAGTAATATAAACATTAACATAATTATTTATACAGGGTGCCCAAAAAAAATTTTTTTGAATTAAATTTATTGACATAAAAAGAAGAATGAGTGTAATTTATTTAATTCAAAATACATTTTACTGCTATCATAAAACAGGAAAAAATGTGTTTTTGGCAAATAAATATTGTTTTTGGCTTAAATTCAATATTAAAGCAGGTACCCACCAGCCTTGTGACAATTTGAACATTTAATTTAAGCAAAAAGCAATGATTATTTTTCAAATATACTTTTTTTTCTGTTTTCTGCGAGCAGTAAAATGTATTTTGAAATAAATAAATTACATACATTCTTCTTTTTATGTCAATAAATTTAATACAAAAATAAATTTTTTGGACACCCTGTATAAATATTTATGTTAATGTTTATATTACTGAATAGAGAATTGAATTACCTTTCAAATGAGCTATCACACGACTACTAGTCTCATTTAAAAAAATCATCGATGACGTCATCACCCCCAGATGGGTGACGTCACTAGTATTATATATATGCCAAAAAGTCGTAATTTAAAATTAAAAATTGACCTGTTTTGGGATTTTTTTCAAAAGTCGTCCATTCTCGAGAAAATGAATTTATTCCAACCTTTACGTGCTCACTGTATAAGAAATTAATGATTGGATCATCTGTGCTTTTCAATTATCCGTGCCACTTCCGGTCACGAGGAGCACGGATAATTGGGGTGCTAAGTACCTACTGTATAATAAAAATTTAATACAGATACAAAACAAAAAACATTTGTGAGCTAAAAAACTATCTTAATATCAAATTCAATGTTTACTCAGTTTCTCTTTTTATTTTCTCCCAAACACCTTGCAGCATCATCTAAAACAGAGTTAGTATTATTCATAAGGTATTTTTCAGCTCATATACTTTACAGTTGCACTGGTAACAGGGAATACAAAAAATGTTACAAACTCTACAAAACAATGTGTAAGGCTGTTGTCTCCAATAGATGTTGTAGGCTGCGTATGTCACGCTGTAGGAAAATTGTTCATTTTCGTTCTTTTAATAAACTTTGAAGGACAGAAAACTATCTTACAACCGAAAAGAGTTACAGAAAAGAGTAATTCTAAAACAAATTCAAATTACAGAGTAATTTGTAGTAGCCACCGACTTAACTGGTGGTATCCAATAGATGCCTTAGGCCGTGTACAGTGTTTATTGGAGACCACTGCCTTACACTCACTTTCATATACCTGTGTTAAAGTTACATTATGTAATTTAATAGGATCCCTACCTGAAATTGCTCATGTATCTTCACATTCTTGAATCTCATGAAATTTTATTGGGTGGCACCTCATTAATTTCTCTACAACCATTTTTTCTTGTAGTTTTTACAGATGCATGGTTCAGCATGTGTTTTCCAATACATAACTGATAGAAAGCTGTCCTTGATCTCACAGTTTGCAAATCAGTCTGGAGGGACAATGAATGGAACAGGTTTCTGTGTCCTAATTATTTTATAGTTGGGCTTATATCCTAAAGATAGACAAGTACCTATAAGTTTTAATTATTGCAACTAATAAAGGACTTACCACATCAATGAATATAATATACTCTCCTAGCATCTATACTCCTTGCATATTATTATGTTATTTCTGTTACACTCATAGCATGAAATTGATTAAAAACTATACTCATAGTATAAATCATCTTGTTTCTTTGTGTGAACTGTTCTAGACCTTACATAACTTGTCTCAACTTTCTGCATATCTTTCCACGTCTTCATATTTCCATTCTTGAACAAATTTTTCAAAAACAAGAAAGTGTCAATCAGACAGACCAAAAATATACTTACATAACCACAAAAATTCATCCAAATCCATATGTCTATCTATGTCAAAATCAGATGATAACGACCAATCACTGCTTACGTCCGTGTGGAATTTAGTAGTCTGTTGGGAATTTGGGAACACCTCTTCTACTACGTCTATACTCTGCTAATTTGCATAAATGCGATCGCATCGCTTGAAACGAAAGTGCACGGAGTCCCGCTGCAGGGTCGAGTGTCCACCGTTTCAGATAACAAATTGTTCAAAACATTAGCAGCTGTCGTAAAAGCAGTATGAAGCACTGTTCGGCGTTTTGTTTCTAATTCTAATGCCATATTTCTCGCTTACAAGGGTAACAACTTCGGCCGAGCCTCACGACAAACGAATTTATTCGCCGGAAAAAAGTGTACACTAAATACGCGGAAACAACTAACTTTTAAGCACAGCCGTATATATCTAAGTCCTTATCGCGGTCGCCAAAATGTTACGTAGGGATGTCCACGAGTTACTTCACGCAAAGATCCCTGGTTCGAAATTAAATTATAGAAAATAACTTTCGTTTACAGAAAATTACCCCTATTAAAAATACGCAAGTGTAGCTTAAAATAAAGTTTTTATTTGGATGTTATCCGAAGAATGTTACAAACTCGACTGACTTAAAAACATAATATCCAATATCTACACATTCCTTAAAACTGCAATACATTCTTATCATAGGTTTCAATCTCAAGTGGGCTGGCTAGTACGCCCATCATCCCTTCACCTTAAAACAACGAAAAACAAACCATATGGCTCGCCGTATGTATAAAGCAGAAATATCTTTTAAACACGGACACTGCCATATTTTATAATGACGACACTATTCATTCATGATTTCCTTAAGGCCCTATAATAACCAGGCTCATGTTATTCAAAGCTCGTGGTTTTTTATATTTGCCAATGACCGTTAACTAACAGTGACATCAATCTGAGATGGGTGGGAGAGGGAAAGAGTGAGACAGGTGAGCGACTCCAAATCAACGTCAACGAAAGCTTTGAATTATAAGTTAACTTTCGGTTAATCTGAACTTATCGGAATCCGAACAGGGTGTCCCCCAATTAGTTCTTATTTGCGGGGTTTTACTGCAATTTGGAGGAATGGAGACTAATAATATAAGTCAGGGTTTTATTATAACAAGTACAAGGAAAGTAATAATAGCTAATAACTAAACATTTTTGGCAGTCTATGTATACACTTCAGATCACAGTTAAAATATTTAAAAAATATAATTATGTATTATAAGATATATGCAAATAACCAATAAAATACATTAAAAATTAAAAATGCAACTGGAAAAACAATTCTTGACTTTTTGTCTATCCAGATGGCTACTTCTTGTGGAGTCATAGTGGTGAAATGAGCAGGTAGATGGTAGTTATGATGTTGTGCTTCAAGAACGGGAACTGTAGTTACTGAACTATCGTCTATGAGATCATCTTGACTATGTGTTATAGTCGGTATAATTAAAGAGCTTGGGAAACTCTGTGAACAAAATGTTACATTAATACCAAAAATACAATTTTGGGCCGATGTATAGGTCTGGATCACGTGTACAAAAAAATTGATTAATAGCGAGCTGAAAATTTGTTAATAGTGTCTAATCGGACAAACTTTGATGTATGGGAATACTGGAACAGGAGAAGTTTTAATTGTGGAACGTGATTTTAAATGTGGAACGTGTCATCCTGACAAATTTGTGATTGTGAAAACTAGCAGGTCGTTTTTAAGTTTATTCAATAGCAAACTTTATATAATATATGAAAAATGTTTGTCAGACAAATATGTTGAGTATTTTAATAAATCCGACACGTAGAACATGTCAAATGACAGGAATTATATTGGTGCTAAATAGCAGTCTGATTTTTACATGAGTTTAATGAAAGGGTAACAAATCAATTGGAAGTTCTGTCCGACAAAATACATGGGATGTTTTCGTAGTATGACGTTCGAAACCTGTAACCTGTTCCACAATTAAAACTTCCCTGTTCCAGTGTTCCCGTATCAAAGTTTGTCCAATTAGACACCGTTAAGCTATTAGGGAATACATTTTCAGCTTGCTATTAACAAACTTTTTTTGGTAAGCGGGATCCAGGCCTAATATAAAATTGACTTTATGGCAAATATATGGTATGTGTAAATTGAACTCCAATTTATTAACTTTTTCTGGTAGTTTGTGGAAAAATTTAGCCCATATAGATTTGGCTTAAGCCGTCTCAGACACTAACAAAGACAAAAATATAATTTTACAACTTTAGTTCATATCAATATGCTATGCTTTAGCTCACAGTACAGTAAGTGAGTATAGTAAGACTCGGAAATCGGCTGGAAAGTTTAAACCGAAATTAACAAAATTCAATTTGGCAACATGGTGTGAATACTAAGTCTTCTAGGATATCAACAGAACCGTAGTTTAGTACAGACAAATTAATACATTTTTTTACCAACAAAAATTAGATGTTTTAACCAAATAATGTTTCAAATATAATGTACAAAATAATGTTTAATTCGGTTCCGCTAATTAACTTGCTTTTTTTGCCCTTAAAAGTAGAAAAAAAAGTTTAATTTTTCTTGCTTAATATTTATCGTTTAATTATTTTAACTGAACTACATATTATACATACAGTATATAATTTACATTTACACAAACCCAAACTTATATGGAATCATCTGATATTTCTTAGGTACTATGTCGTGCGAATTTAAAAAAACAAACACACGAAGTCAAACAATATTTATTTTAAAGCAATTTAATAACAAATATGTAACAATTAAATAAGACAATAAAGTGTTTAACAAACAAATTGAAAGTAGTTGTTTTAAAGTCAATAGCATATAAAATTTCAATGTAAAACGAATAATGTTTAAATTGTTTTTATTTATTTTTTTGTATTTTGTGGTAGTTAGTGTTATCACCTCTAGTCCTTATGCAAGCTTCAGTTTGCGTGGGCACGCTCCTAATTAAATTATCAACATTTTGTTGTGGTAGATTGCTCCATCCTTTAAGAGCAGCTTGTACTAGCCGTGTGGTATTTTGTGGATTATCCCAGCGAGCTCTAATTTTTCTTCTAAGCAAATCCCACAAATTCTCTATAGGATTAAGCTCGGGTGAGCAAGCAGGCCACTCCAAACAAGGGATACCTTCTGCTTCAATGATGCATGTAGTCACTATAATGGTATGTAGAGGTCCGTTATCATGCAATAAAATAAAATTTTCTCCTGTTGCACCTCTCCAGAGCCTGACTATAGGTTACCAACATACCTGTGAGCAGTTAAAGTTGATTGGATGAAAATTAAAGGAGTTTTTTTACGGATCACAATTCCGATCCAGAACATTACACTTCCCCTTGTGTATTATTTATGAACAGATCTGACAGTTTTCGTTCTTGCTTGTCTTCCTCGACCTCTAAGTACACGATTTCATGGGTCATCTGATTTTACACAAATCCTGACTTTTTTTGAAAATAGCACATTTTGTCAATTCCCAATGTTCCAGTTTTGGTGGTGAAGACACCAATTTAGGCGATCAATCTTGTGCTGCCTGGATAACTCGGGAACCCGTAACTGTCTCTTGCTGTATACTTCTTGGTGCGAACTCTTCTTCTTATCCTTTCAACTGAAACAGTTACACCTGTAGCTTCCAAAAGCTGCCTTTTGGAGTTACAGGTGAGAAATGGTTGGGTGTCTTCCAGCTGATTGGAAAATTAAACGATCTTGGAGAGCCGTTATTACTTTTGGCGACTTTCCCTTGCTTTATTTTTGAGCTTTCCTAGTTCCTGTTACCTAGCATAGGTTTTGGACAGAACGCCCTGTATTACGCCTAGCTCTACAGCTATGTCCCTCTGAGAACATTACTTTCTCCGCAAGACCAATAGTCTTTCCCCGTAGTAAGTTCTATAACCCCACATCAGGCATATTTTCGTTTTTGGACGCAAAAGTTAGTTTGTTTATTTTCGTTCAATTTGCAACTCAAGAAAATAACCTATACCGTACCGAGCTGTACTATCCGATTGTCTTATATATTTGTTTATTTTCAATAAAAACCTTTATTCTTCGCAACAATAACAAGTTTTTTCAAAAGAAATAAATATTACTTTGAAATACATGGTGATTCCATATAAGTTTGGGTGTGTGTATATAATATGCAAGTGTCTACTGTAAATTCTAAAATAACTGATTTACAATGATTAATGGGAGGTTAAAATACCGGTATGTGCTTATCTTTAAAGCGGCTACTCAAATTTCTTAAACATTTTCAAGGAGGGCGATAGGGGCGATTGGCCCCCGCAACCAAACCAAGTGAATTATTTTTTTTTAAATTGTACCTATATAAAGATAAAAGAAACATTCAATTTTTGCAAATGGCTGATTATACATCTTTGAAAATCACAGCTTATGAATTGTACACATATATTTTCTTAGTATGGGACATTTCCCAGTGTGCTAAACGAGCATGGGCATAGGCTATTGATTTTGATTATGTACTTAAGAAAGGACTTACAACGTTAAGGGCACCCAAAGTCCAAAAATTTAATTTTTTAAGTTTTTTGGGTTATGATTGAAAATTATTCTCTGAAATCTTCTCTTTCCAACGGTATATAACACATTATAGTGTAAAATTTCCATGGTTACAAAACTACGTCTATTACGCCAGATCATCCATTTCATAAGTCCATATTTGGAATAGTTTCATATTTTTTTGCTAATTTTTTGCTAATTTATTACCACAAAAACAAATTTTTTGCTCCACCCCTAACCGAGAAACAATGGTTGATGTAGCGTAATATTACGTCACATCAACGATAGCCATATCTCGCGAACCTAAAGAGCTAGAAAATCGTACTACGCGGCATATTTTTTTGCTAATTTATTGCTGTCGATCTGCATATGCAACATACCCCAACACCACCCCTGCTTCCCTTACAGCTAAACAACACCCCCAAAAAACAACGAAAAATCTTGAAAAATGATTTTTGTGATATAGTTGACGGTTGATATTTAATTGCTAATTTTTTGCTGTCATTAGCCGCAAAAAACAATTTTTTTGCTCCACCCCTAACCGAGAAACAATGGTTGATGTAGCGTAATATTACGTCACATCAACGATAGCCATATCTCGCGAACCTAAAGAGCTAGAAAATCGTACGACGCGGCATATTTTTTTGCTAATTTATTGCTGTCGATCTGAATATGCAACATACCCCAAAACCACCCCTGCTTCCCTTACAGCTAAACAACACCCCCAAAAAACAACGAAAAATCTTGAAAAATGATTTTTGTGATATAGTTGACGATTGATATTTAATTGCTTATTTTTTGCTGTCATTAGCCGTAAAAAACAATTTTTTTGCTCCACCCCTAACTGAGAAACAATGGTTGATGTAGCTTAATATTATGTCACATCATCGATAGCCATATCTCGCGAACCTAAAGAGCTAGAAAATCGTACGACACGGCATATTTTTTTGCTAATTTATTGCTATCTGAATATGCAACATACCCCAAAACCACCCTTGCTTCCCTTACAGCTAAACAACACCCCCAAAAAACAACGAAAAATCTTGAAAAATGATTTTTGTGATATAGTTGACGGTTGATATTTAATTGCTAATTTTTTGCTGTTGATCTGCATATGCAACATACTTCAAAACGACCCCTGCTTCCCTTACAGCTAAACAACACCCCCAAAAAACAACGAAAAATCCTAAAAAATGATTCTCATGATGTGGTTGACAGTTGATGTTCAATTACAAATTTTTTTCTATGATAAGTTCTATCGATCCATAGCTTATTTTAAATGTTTTTTAATGATACTTATGCACATGCACGTATTATAAAAATTGAGTTATCCATCGCATTTTTTCGGTATGTCAAAAAAAAGTGTTTCATTTTTTGTTTATTACATTTTCTGTTATATCTCGAAAACTGCTCGATGGATTTTAATGATCCTCTTCTCTTTTTATTTTGTTAAACGTGCAAAAATATGAATTTTTCATTTTACCATATCAATGTATATCGAACCATATCTCCTAGATTTATCGATCGATTTTTGACTATTATTAAATATAAGGCACTTCGATACCACTCCGGCTACACTCATAAAAAAAGTAGTTACCGATCTTAGAAAAAGCGTTGTTGAACGAAGAAAGGCTGTTTTCTAGAGCCAAGAGTAAAATAAATTACAACCAAGAATTTTTTTTCAATACATTCTTATGAAGAATAAGTTCTTGGCTATAGTTTATTTTACTCTTTGCTGTAGAAAACAGCCTTTCTTCGTTCAAGGACGCTTTTTCTAAGATCGGATAGCTATACTTTTTTTATAAGTGTATGAAAACTCTTTCATTGTCCCCCGGACTAAAATGAATCAGCTATCAAATAATTATTTATTTTTCTTGAAAGTGATTCTTAGAAGTTTCTTTAATAACTGCATCAAATGCCGCGCCGCTATTTTATGTTTACAATGCTTAACGATGTATAAGTATATCCATGTACTAATGTACATAATGTTTATTTATGTGTAATTCAATCCCATAATTAGTCTAAAAGTGTTTTAAAGTTTTCACCCCCGTACTTCGTAGAAGAGATATGGAAGAAACAGACAATTAACGTAGTACATACATTCCATCAAATATTTATTGGACATTGATGTTATTTAAAATCATCAATAATTTACATTTGCTAATTTACATTTAATAGTTACATGCTGCTTGGAAATTTGTTATCGCTCGGACTGTCGATTTGTCGATGGGTGTGTATTACATGTCATGTAGAGATAAGAAACGCTGTTTAAGAAGTCTTGAGTCATACCAGTGCTGTTACAGCTAAATATTTGCGCAGATTGACTTCGGATATTCAATCAACGATATTTGTTTAGTACATATTTTACAATATAAATATGGCCTGCAATATGGCCTCTTGGCGACCATTTGAAAATGAGAAAAATATTAACCCAGAATCGAGTTGTGTTGAAAGCAGCATAGGGATTACGAACACTCGATACGAATCGTATCCGCCATGTTTTCCCATAAGGCGCTATGGTAAAACATGGCGGATACGATGCGTATCGAGTGTACGTAATCCGGGCCCTGTTTAGAGTTTAAAAACAAAGACCTACATGTGCAGTGTCAACGTTGTTTTCAACATATACGAGTGCTTAAAAAAAGAAAATGATCAAAACTCCGATAGAACTATTCTAAATAAAATAAGTGAACTTACCAAACTATCAGCATCGACAATTTATCGTATAAGGGAAGGAAACGTTATAAATCACGGTTTAAAACGAATACGAACGAATCAAAAATTCAGAAAAATAGACGATGTCGATAAAAATATTCGAAAGACTGTGTATAATTTCTACAAGGAAAACAAGGTGCCTACATTACATATGATCCAATATGCACTAATAGAATATCCTAGTTATTCTTACAAATGTTTAGCAACATTGCGAAACATTTTGATAGACTGTGGGTTTAGATATAAGAAAATAAATGACAGAATGGTAATAATGGAGTGGCAGCGAATAGTCCAACTTAGGCAGGAATATTTACGCAAAATCAAAGAATATCGACAGTCTAACATATTAATAATATATCTAGACGAGACCTGGTTTGACATACATGACGTCGTTAAGTATGGTTGGGTGGATAACTCTCAGAGCTGCAGTTTAAATACACCATGTTCAAGGGGGAAACGTATAATAAGGGCACCTCAGCACCATCTGGTGGACGATAGAACCATATTGCAGATTAATAAATTCGGTTATACAGGTTTTCAATTTCGAACCAAGTCACTTTGGTTCCTTGTTGCAGGTATGTATCTGTAACATGCGACAGTTGGTTCCATGTAGTAGATTTATTTCAGTCAAATTTCAGTAGGTTCGGATTATCATTGGCAATCAATAATTTGTAAAAATGTTACCTAACCAAATAAATTTCCATCGCCAAGAGTGCAAAAAATTATGAGAATTGTAACGTTGATGTCGTTTTGGGGTATGTTGCATATGCAGATCGACAGCAATAAATTAGCAAAAAAATATGTCGCGTCGTACGATTTTCTAGCTCTTTAGGTTCGCGAGATATGGCTATCGATGAGGTGACATAATATTAAGCTACATCAACCATTGTTTGTCAGTTAGGGGTGGAGCAAAAAAATTGTTTTTTACGGCTAATGACAGCAAAAAATTAGCAATTAAATCTCAACCGTCAACTATATCACAAAAATCATTTTTCAAGATTTTTCGTTGTTTTTTGGGGGTGTTGTTTAGCTGTAAGGGAAGCAGGGGTGGTTTTGGGGTATGTTGCATATTCAGATAGCAATAAATTAGCAAAAAAATATGCCGCGTCGTACGATTTTCTAGCTATTTAGGTTCGCGAGATATGGCTATCGATGATGTGACATAATATTAAGCTACATCAACCATTGTTTCTCAGTTAGGGGTGGAGCAAAAAAATTGTTTTTTACGGCTAATGACAGCAAAAATAAGCAATTAAATATCAATCGTCAACTATATCACAAAAATCATTTTTCAAGATTTTTCGTTGTTTTTTGGGGGTGTTGTTTAGCTGTAAGGGAAGCAGGGGTGGTTTTGGGGTATGTTGCATATTCAGATCGACAGCAATAAATTAGCAAAAAAATATGCCGCGTCGTACGATTTTCGAGCTCTTTAGGTTCGCGAGATATGGCTATCGTTGATGTGACGTAATATTACGCTACATCAACCATTGTTTCTCGGTTAGGGGTGGAGCAAAAAAATTGTTTTTTGCGGCTAATGGCAGCAAAAAATTAGCAATTAAATATCAACCGTCAACTATATCACAAAAATCATTTTTCAAGATTTTTCTTTGTTTTTTGGGGGTGTTGTTTAGCTGTAAGGGAAGCAGGGGTGGTGTTGGGGTATGTTGCATATTCAGATCGACAGCAATAAATTAGCAAAAAAATATGCCGCGTAGTACGATTTTCTAGCTCTTTAGGTTCGCGAGATATGGCTATCGTTGATGTGACGTAATATTACGCTACATCAACCATTGTTTCTCGGTTAGGGGTGGAGCAAAAAATTTGTTTTTGTGGTAATAAATTAGCAAAAAATTAGCAAAAAAATATGAAACTATTCCAAATATGGACTTATGAAATGGATGATCTGGCGTAATAGACGTTACAAAACTATTTGTTTTCTGAACGTCTGCACTCAACTTACCGTGTACCGGTAGCTTTATAGCCCATTAGAGTGTTTTACGTCTTTGCGATTTCCCGAATACTAGGTTTTTAACTTTTGATGTCAGATATCTCTGGTTCCTTAGATGACCGAAGGTCCAAATTTTTACAGTAGTTGTAGATAGATAATATCTAGTCCCGCGTAAAGTTTTATTGAAAAATGTACAAAAACAAGTAAAATAAAAAATAAAATCTTAACTTTTTTGGGTTTTTTTTGTAAGAGTATTTTAAAAAATTTTAAAATAAGTGTTTCTTTCAATCTAACTTTACAAAAATCTACGCGGGACTAAACAATACATGTAGTTTCAAAATAAAACAAAAATTAGGTCACTAAGTGCTTTGGTTACAGAGCTATGTGACATAATGTTAACATTGTTGTTAAATGGGACTTTGGGTGCCCTTAACGTAGATTTATTGTTTTATATGGTCAATGGACCTCTAAATATGAAAAAACCGCGAAGTGCTACCATTTAAAGGGGTGCGTTTTTGAGAAAGGGATGTATTAGTCCCTAGACACAGGGTGCATTGGGGTGAGTTCTATGCACTTTTGGTACGAACACGTCTACAGAAAAATTGTTACAGGTTGAATTTGCTATCGAAATATCACCTTTTTAAAGTCAAAAATATTTTTTTTTAAATACAGGGTGATTGATTAGTAGGGTAAAGCTCAATAGCTCCGCTATAGTAATAGATAGCAATAAAAGTTAATAACAAAAATTTTAGCCACCTTTAAGCTTCACATTACAAAATTAGTTAGAATGTTACAGGGTGTTCGATAACACAGTGGTAGACCTAACTTATGTTTTTTTAAAAGGAACACCCTATATTTTATTTTATATTCGAAATCCTGTTAACTTTTCCATCACAAAAATATAAAGGTTTGTAATGTTATACAGGGTATTTACAAAGTTATAACCAATTTTGTATGAAAATCGTAACAAGTTCAACTCCCTGTATAAATAAAAATAAGCAAAACAGCAATGGTTTATTAATGCCATATTTTTTTAATTATTGTCAAAATTTTTAAGAATTATTGACATTGCTAATTTTCTTTTTATCAAATACAGGGTGAGTCAAAACGCAAGTACATTATTTTCTCAGTAATGTTAAAAGGAACACCCTCTATTTTATATCATTATTGAAAAGTAACATTAACGTAGGTACTTTAATTTTTATATAACATTCCCTATGCCCAAATTTATTAGTTTTCGAGATATTTTCATTTTTCAGAGCAAATTATTTTAGGTGTTTAAATTTATCTAAATTTTAAGTAAGCCATGACTGAATTGACAATTGAAGATTACCGATTATCAATCCGGTAATCAATGTAACACTGTATCAAATAAAGAAATAAAAATAATTTATTAGTAATACATTTTACAAACAAAAACACAACCACTACATGCAACATTTTTGAAACAATTAATAACTATCTTTTTATGTAAATGCAACAAATAAACAAAGAAAATTAGTAATAAATTTTACAAAAAAACACACAAACACAAAATACAATATTTTGTGAAGACAATTAAACACTACTTTTTTATGTAAATGTAACAATGTAACAAATAAAGAACGAAACATAATTTATCAGTAATACATTTTGGAAAAAAACATGTTTGAAAAAAATTAGAACCTACTTTTAATAAAATATTTTTAATATTTAATTACATAAGGTGTTCAAAATTATCTCCTAACACATTTATGTACGCCTAAAAACGATCATTGAATGGGCTACTGACTCTACGGAGCATTTGTAAATTAACACATCGAAATACACTTTTTATTCTATTTTTCATCTCATCCTTTGTTGTTGGAGGTATTTCATAAACTTCATTATTAACGTAACCCCAAAAATCACCCCGTAATCAGTCCCGTTTATTAAATTCTGGTGATTTGGGTGGCCACGCTACTGGTCCATTGAAAAATGAAAATATCTCGAAAACTAATAAATTTAGACATAGGGAATGTTATACAAAAATTAAAGTACGGTAATAGTAATTTTCAATAGTGATATAAAATACAGGGTGTTCCATTTAAATTACTGAGAAAATAATGTACTTTCGTTTTGACTCACCCTGTATTTGATATAAAGAAAATTAGCAATATCGACCATTCTTGAAAAATTTGACAATACGTTAAAAAATATGGCATTAATAAACCATTGTTGGTTTGCTTATTTTTATTTATACAGGGAGTTGAACTTGTTACGATTTTCATATAAAATTGGTTATAACTTTGTAAATACCCTGTATAACACAACAAACCTTTATATTTTTGTGATGGACAAGTTAATAGGATTTCGAATTTAAAATAAAATATAGGGTGTTCTATTTAAAAAAACAAAAGTTTGGTCTGCCACTGTGTTACCGAACACCCTGTAACATTCTAACTAATTTTGTAATATGAAGCTCAAAGGTGGCTAAAATTTTTGTTATTAACTTTTATTGCTATCTATTACTATAGCGGAGCTATTGAGCTTTACCCTACTAATCAATCACCCTGTATATTAAAAAAAAAACAAAAAAACACGAAAGAAAGCAATTTTGTTTTTTTGTCCCATAACTTTTTTCCACGGGGATATAGGTTTTGCCACTCACAGCAATTTTGGACCATTTTCCTTGTTATTTCGCAAACATTGTTCTGTAACTTTTAGTAGGAAAAAAAAGTTAGTTACCTTTAAAATGGTTTATTGTAAAAGGCAGTATGACTATTGTTAAGCAAGATATGGATTTTCAAAGTTTTATACTTTTAATGATTTGTGATATGTTTTACGATTATTTTTAAATTTATCATTATAACTTTTCTTGTACATTTCCGTACATATATTGTGGAATAAAAAAGAAAGCTTATTTTCTCTACTTTAAAATAGTGTATTGTAAAAAATTTCTAGGACAATTTTTAAACAAGATATTATGCTTTTTCAAAGTGTGACATATACACATACAATATGTCCCACTATGTTAGAACCGTATGGAAAACTTTTTTATTATTAACTTTATAAAAAAAATCTTTATGAAATGCTCTGCATAGTATAAAACCTAAGATGCAATCATCACATATCAAATTTTATCAATAGTATACGAGGTATGTTAAAAAATATGAATTTCGCTCAAGAGTAAAGTACCTTTATATTTCACAATATCGAAAAGTGTTATAAGGGAAAATGATTTGAAATTAAAAATTATGTTATAATATGCAATTATATTCTTCTAAATGAAAAAAAAAAAAATAAAAAATTTCAAAATTTTTCTCAAATTACGGATACCCTTGGATATCCTACGTATATCTTATTTAAAAATAGTCCTAGAATTTTTTACAATAAAGAAAATAAGCTTTTAAAGTAAAGAAAATCAGCTTTCTTTTTTATTTAACAATGTATATACCTACGAGTAGGTATATGTACAAGAAAAAAAAGTTATGAGAAATTTAAAAAATAATCGTAAAAAATATGCGTACAACCTTATGCAAAAAACCATTTTAAAGGTAATTGATTCCTCTCAGGGACGTATCTTGCCATTCCTGCGCCCTTGGCGAAATTCAATGCTCCCGCCCCCACCCCTTCCCACAAAGAACGAGACTCCCATTAATTGCAACCACAATTCACATTCACTATGCAGAGGGACTGTAATTTAACAATTTTTAAATAGTTGTAGGTGTAGGCAAATTACTACAACTACTACTTTAAAATGTATTAGGCCTGGGTTAAAAAACAGTAACAATGAAGGAGGTGAAACGAATTTCGACGGGATTCAAGTTCTCTGTTTAACCCAGATATGACAATACCAAGAGGCACCATTAGGAAAATATTCCAATTTACGGTTCAGACAACCCGTATGAAACGAGTCTGTGTACTCGTACCTGTGTACTCATACTGTAAACTAATACAGAGTATGTCATTAGTAAAATAAGCAAATCTACGGTTTCGTTTTGATTTAAATCTGTCTGCCTCCATCCTCCGATAGCCTCCTTGACAACAAGTAGACCTAGAAATAGTACTATCGGAGGATGGAGGGAGACAGATTCAAACTGAGAGAGCACACTGACAGTATGGTATGAAACGTTATACGGGATCTGATTGGGTGTTAAAATCATCTGTCAATAATTGTTCAAATGGAGATTCTGGATAAACAAAATGTTGTGTATATTAGTTTTTATTGTTGTGAGGACAGAGACAAAAAGCAAGCTTATAATTATTGTAGTGACTTTTTAAATAGTTTTTAAAAGCAACAGGTACGTACCTTATTTTAAATGTTTCAGTATTGTAATAAAAAATTACAAATTAGGTAAATACCTATTTGGAAAATGTACCTGCCTAGCTAGTAGGTAATGCTTTGATTTACATAATTTGATTACCAACAAAAATCTCCATCTAATATATTGCTTTTTTAGTCTATATTTTGTCGTATTTTAATTCCACAAGAATCAAACGTATTTGATTAAACTAACAGAATAAGCAACAAACTGTCTAAAAAATTTTAAAACGTTTGGTTGCTAGGGTATATCTTCACACGTCATTCACAATGTCTCGGTAGTTAAATTCTGCGTGGGGTGAGTTCAAAATAATCTAAACGTGATAGACGCAGGTTCAATTCCCAATGGAAATTTTTATTTTTTTTATATTCATTTTTTATATTTATTTTATAAGTATATTTATTATATTTTTTTTCAGAAAATACGTATTTAGTTACAATTTTCTCAACAATTGTTCAGAAATAATTTCTTTGGTTTCATTTTTCAATGTGTTTGCGTGTGTTTTATTCTTTTATTTTTTTAATTTTTCGTATTTTAATAAAAATTTTTGGAAAGTAGTAAGTATTAAAATTAGTTTAATAATAGAAGTATAACTTCTTATGTGCGTACAAAGTACACACCCATTCTTTTTTTACTAATGCCATACTCTGTATTAGAGTACACAGATTCGTTTTATACGGGTTCTCTGAACCGTAAATTGGAATATTTTCCTAACGGTGCCTTTTGGTATTGTCATACCTAGGTTAAACAGAGAACTTGAATCGAGTTGAAATTCATTTCACTTATTCCCCGTTAGAGGGCGTTCTACCCATACTGCGATATAAATAGTTTTAATTTATATCGAGAAACTACAATCGTGTTGGTGTAAATTTGTCTTCCTCAGAGCCTCCTTGACAACAGGTAGACCTAGAAATAGTACTATCGGAGGATGGAGGGAGGCAGATTTAAATCAAAACGAAACCGTAGATTTTCTTATTTTAATAAAGGAGGTATTTTTGAGACATTATTTATTTTACTTACTTATAAAATTATTCTACTCACTACTACTTTACATGTAATATTGTGATTCACAATTTGTGAATATGTTACATTCATGACAAAATGTACTTACTTACATAAACTATCATAACTATGCACTTATGTTCATATTACTTTCAGCGAAAACATACAGTGGAGCCCCGATAAGTCGGCACCTGATAACCCGGAAGTCCGGCTAACCCGGACCGATTTTCATCAGACAAATATTTCAACAATAAAAATATATGTAATATAATATTTGATAGATAATGGGTATTTGTGTAATTAGAACTATACGATAGTAAAAATGACTCATGGTACATGGCGTTCATTGTTTCGGATTATCGGAAACAACAGGCCCCTGTTACTCCTTTATTTATTTCAAACTGTCTTAGCATTGTTTAAAAAAGACTAAAAGACTATTAAAAAAATTATTTTTTAAACAATGGTCTTAGTCTCCACTGTTCTGATTGTGACCGTATTGTGTGTGGTGTGTATACCTAGTACAGTCGTATTTCAATTATAACTGAGTTTATTTGTAAGTATACCGTATTTTATTAATTTTTACCATATTCTCCGGCTAATTTATAAAATTAAAATCTTGGATTTCCTAAAAGTTTTTCTTCCGCTAATTTTGCGCCCCCTCACTCTTGCGCCCTTGGCGGGCGCCTCTTTCGCCAACCCCCAAATACGTCCCTGATTCCTCTTCCTATTAAATGTACCATTACATATACCTAGAAATGCGTAGAAGAAAGTTACAGAACAATGTTTGCGAAATAATGGGGAAAATCGCCCAAAAATGATATGAGCGGCGAAAGTTGAAAAATCATAATTCGGAGACTATAAATTCTAGCGACTTCTACCAAACGTCGTTTTAAACGGGAAGGATGGTAGATTTTTTCTGTAAACCAATGGCTATACCTATATCCCCATGGAAAAAAGTTATGGGGCAAAAAACAAAATTGCTTTATTTCGTGTTTTTTGCTGTTTTTTTAATATATTTTCATAAAACAAATATTTTTGACTTTACAAAGGGGATATTTAGAGGTCTATTGACCATATGAAACAATAAAACCCCGTTAACGTTGTAGTTCTTTTTCGCTCTCTTATTTTGAACATATTTTTCATTAAATTTACTTGTAATTAATGGTATACAGGCTAATGGCTACAGGAAATTCTTCGAAACTCCCATTTCGACCATTTCGACAACAATCAATTTTATTGACAAGAGACCTTTTTTACTCAGAATGACCCAAGTGATCTAAAAAAAGTTGTTCGAGATGAAACAATTATTTTTGTGAATTTGTTTTAACAATTTTTCGCCCACGGCACCGCCCGGCACCCTGTGGATATGTTATAAGGACCTCTTTTTGAGTAAGTTTGTGCAAAAAAATCGAATCGGAATAATTGCGCTAGCGGGGCCGACGATATTGCCCGGTCGCATATTTACACCAGGTAGACACCAGGGTGTTAAAATCAGTTAGGATTTGGAAAAACGGTACATTTACAGATGCTAGCGCGTGATGGCACCACGGTGTTGAAACCAGTTAGGGTTTGGAAAAACAGTACATTTACAAATACTAACAGATTTGGACACCAGAGTGTTGAAACCAGCTAGCTTTTTTAGTACTTATACATGCATAGATGCTAACGGCTATTGACTTTGATTTTATATACCTACTGTTGTGGAAAAATATTTAAGTGATTTAGGTATTAATAAATAATTAAACGTTGTTGGGATATAAACAATAATATATTAACACAAAAAACAACATAAAAAATAATGTTGTTCTGAAACAATGACAATTTCTTTTGTTTTTAATTATATTTTTTTTATTTGAATAATTAAAAAAATCTTCTATGTAAATCTTCTAACGGAAGATATGATGGCCTTCCTCCATGTAGGAGGCGCGCCTCGTTTTCATTCAGACACTTAATAAAGATGACTGCAAGGATTCTCATTAATTTATCTGGAGGTGTTTTAAATAGTTAGTTACCTATATTTTCTAGACCTGGGGCTTTGTTTAGCTGCATGACACTTTTTCGTACTTCTGCTGAAGTTATTAGTTTTCCTTGTTTCAGGAAGAAATAGCTACCTGAAATTCAATTTTATCTTCCGCTAGAAGCCCATAAAATAATAATATTCTTTCTACTCTTGAATGCTAATGAGATGTAGTCTTCGTCTTATTCTTCCTCTTTCTAAACAAAGTTGCTTGTTCATTAGCGGATTGATACCTCTATGGAAGGTTGTCACTCCATATTTTGCGCAATTGTTCGATACTTCTTCTGCCAATTGGTGATTTATCTCTTGCTGTTTTGACACCATGGGTCTCCTCCATTTTGCTTATGTGGATATTTTATTATTGTTTTTATATTTACTGTAGATTCGTTTATACACTGTACGTTATATTTTCTTCTAATGGCTTCACCCTTCTTTCGATATCTTAGTGTATTTCCTGTTATTCTTCTCATGGCCGTCTTAAGCATACATGACGCCGGGGTGCAAGACTCATCTTTGTGCCCCCCTTTTGTCAGAATATTTTAGGTACAGGTTGTAGAAATGCTAAAATTAAAACTAATTATGTTTGCTTTCTAAACGCGCTAGTTTTTTTTTGTAAATTTAAACATTGTGTTTTTTTAAGTTTTCTTCGGAGTTTCTTCAACTCAATATATTTTCCAAGAAAGAAAACATATAATTATGTTCCCTCGACATTTCAAATCTTTCACTTATTTTGCAACGGCAATGTCCAATAAATATTAATAGAAGTTACCTTTAAAATATTGTTTTGGGTCTAAAAGAGTCTCGTCTACAACTTCAGTCTTTTTCGGGGACGTGGACGAACAGTAGGTACAGAAAATTTAGTTTCGCAATCTAGTTCCTTGACAATTTATACTTAAGTCAATTAACATTTGCTCAAACGCAATGTCAGTGCGGTTGTTGGCTTAATATTTACTAACTTGATCAAACATCCTAACAGTTTCCGAAATAATAATATCGCTCGTTTGCAAGGTTTTGCTGAAAATTCCACACCTGTAATTTTGAACCAATCAAAATACGTTATTTTGACAGATCACCATGACAACGGAGGTATTTTATCGGAAATTTTTTGCTCGTGGGGTACCCAACAGCGAATTATAGTGGAAATTTTTTGACGTTTACAATAACAGAACATTTTTGACAGACTGGTTTTTATTTGTTTACATAATTTAAAATAAAACGCCAAAAAATAATTTTCTATCACTTGTAGTTACTCAAAACTTATGTAAAATTGAAGAATATACTATTTTCTATCTTGAAATGGTATTCCCATGCAACTACAATGAGTAGAAATTACGAATTTGAAAGCCTAAATAATTGCTGACAAAGCTATGGCGCGCTATTAATCTGTTCATGCAGCTTTGGATTTTCAAATGCAAATTTGGTGTGGAATTTTCTTACCGAATACCACGCGAAGTCAAATTAATATCCGGAAATTTTTTTTTGATCATGAATATTTTTAGAAAATTTTCCTCGTCTGCGACTCGGGAAATTTTCAAAATATTCATGATCTCAAAAAAATTTCCGGAAATAATTTGACCTCTAGTGGTATTACTAGTGAAAATATTGTTCCATGTCACGACATAACAGATAAACTTTAAGTTGTTTAATTTTGTCATCAATGAGCTTGAGATGTTTCTTGTGCCATTGTCGTACTTGTGCATGCATCGTAAATTTTCCCCATATTAAAACGAAATATTTTTAAAGAATTAATTCTACTCTTTCATCGCCTATTTGAAAGCGGTTTTAATGTATTAGTGGGTATCTCATTCATTATGACATTCCACTGTAATATTGATGCTAAAAAACATACATTTTTTGAACAATTAAAAAAATTGTTATTTCCAGTGAGCATTTAGCAGCATCATTTAGCACTAAATTACCGCTGTGAGCTGCACAAGGAACATAAAACACATGAGGATTCATGTCTAAAATTATTTTTTGTTCGAAGGCCAATATTTTTTCCCCTCATATTTGCCCCATTATCATATCCTTGGCCTCGTAAATCATCTAAATCATAGTTCATTAATTTCAAAAATTCTAACAAATAGTTTGCTAATTATTGTCCGGTAATATCAGTAACCGGTAAAAAAAACCTAGAAAATGCTCTCTAACTTCGGCAAGCTTTGTTGACAGATTCGACGATAACGGATAAACGAACCTAACAACAATATAGTGTATGTAAATGTAAACAACAATCACGAGTGTATGTAAATTTTGAACAGCTATATCTTTTTTCTCCTACAGAAAAACAAAAAATGCAAAATATTTAAATAAGCAAAACCTACATTAGGTAAGTAGGGAGAAGTGTATTTTTGAAGTGTGTAAATTAAATAATTCCTAGCTGAGCGCTTTCGACTTACAAAGCCATCTTCAGAGCTATGCTACAATAAAAAGGCCTCTAATGAATAATTGATTTTAGAATTCAAAGTTTAACTTACGTCAAAAGGTTCAAAATACCACTAAGAAGAGATTATGTTAGCTTTCTTAACTTATTTGGAACCTTTTGACTTAAGTTAAACTTTGAATTCTAAAATCAATTATTCATTAGAGGCCTTTTTATTGTAGCATAGCTCTGAAGATGGCTTTGTAAGCCGGAAGCGCTCAGCTAGGAATTATTTAATTTACACACTTCAAAAATACACTTCTCCCTATTTACCTCTTGTCATATGTGTGTACAAAACTATTTCAGTCTTTACATTGGTAAAACTTACATTTTTTTACTCTTTGAGATTTTTTGGGATCTCAAATAATTTTGAAAAAAGCATTTTTTTGCAAAATAAGTAAAATCACTTTAAATAAACCCAAATTTTTCAAGTTTTTTACAGATGCATATCTAAGTAATATCTAAGTAATATTAACATTACATATATCTAAGTAATGTAACTTGTAAAGCGGTAACGATTAATTTTATTTGGGATGCTAATTAGGAGATGATTTTTACGATTTTTTTTACCAAAAAGAGGAACAAACTTTATTTTGAGCGTAACTTGCTTACAATAAAAAAAACCAAAATTAAAAAAGCTGTAATGAGATTTCCCGGAAAAGTGCTACATTTTTGGGTTATGTCACGTTGAAATATTGGATTTGGAATTTAACGAATAAGAACCTACTTTTCATTAGGTACAACTCTGCCTTTACTGGGTATACAGACATTATACCTACACCATTTTTTTCACTTTAAGCTTTAACTTTTTTTAAGCATTAATAGCCTTTGTAAAAAATATCGAAAGTTCACTTAATATATGTTTGGTTTTTGTAGTTTTTTTAAGGAAAAGAAGCGCAAGTTTTAGCCTAGCAAGTGTTCGGCTTGCGCCCCTTGGACTTGGCGCCCGGGTGCCTTGCACACCTTGCACCCCCGGTTTGAGACGGCCCTGATTCTTCTCAGTACTCTCATCTCTGTCGTTTCCAGTATGCCATCTCCAGTATGCTCTTTGCGTTGTAGGGGAAAGCGGGGCGGAATGGGGTACCGGGGCGGAATGAAGATCAGCATTTTTAAGTATCAATGACGTGCTGTAGCCAAACGGCGACAAGTAAAAGTACATCAGTGTAGTGAGAGTGAAGGCCGGTAGGCATGCTTGTCTAGTTCTCTTGACGTTAACAACGTGAATCTATCGTTGCGTGGTTTTTCGCTTATAATTTGTAACTGTTTGTGATTTTATGACCAAGGTAAGTTACACATGCTTGTTTTTTTTTCCAACGTTAGTTGGTAATACTTGTAGAGTTTTTATTTAGCTTTCGTTTAGTCTAGGCAAACGTTTCCTTACCAATCGTTTTCGAGTGACCACAGCTTGATGAAATAAATTATGTGCTTGGGGCGGAATGGGGAAGTACCCCGTTCCGCCCCATACAATTTTTATTAAAGCGGAACTCTACATTTAACTATTTTTCTTCTATTTCAGATGGTTCGAATAGGTATATAAAAGGAAGATGAATACACAGTCATGGTCTACTGAAAGTATGAATAATGCTGTCGAACCGGTTATTTCTGGTCAAGTAGGTTATTTGAAGGCTTCAAAGCAATTTGATGTTCCCCAAAGAGCCATAGGGAGATCCTGGAGAGAAAAAGGAATATCCGCAGTACCATATTGACAAATCAGCAGGGAAATTTCAAGCTGTCTTTACCGAATGGCAAGAATATGAGCTCATGAGCTATTTGAAAATTATGGAGTCTCGATTATTTGGTCTAACGATGAAAGATTTGCGTACCTTAGCTTATCAGTTAGCTGTAAGAAATGGCCTAGCCCACAGATTTAAAAATGAAATCGCTGGCCAAGATTGGGTCAATGGATTTTTAAAGAGAAATTCTACTTTATCACTTCGGGAACCTGAGTCAACATCTGGCCCCAGAGCTATGGGCTTCAATAAAGTGGCAGTGATGAACTTAACATAATGGGACTTTTCAACGGTACTTAATAATTGGACTTAATAATTACAACTATTAAGTTATTTTTTTATTAATTTCCCTAATCTTGTAATGACTACCCCGTTGTGCCCCCGTTTAGGGGCAGAACGGGGCAATTGACATTGTTTAATATTTTAGTAACAAACTTACTGTTCTTGTTTTTATAAAAAAATAATATTGTAATATAATGTTAACAACATCACAGTGAGTGTATATAATGATATGCAGCTTAAATAATTAATCCTAACTTATTTTTAAAAATCAATTTCAACTTAGTACTCCATTCCGCCCCGCCTTCCCCTATTGCTTGTGTCTTGTCTTGTTTCTGATGCATAATTATGTAATTATTTGTCTTATACATACTGGCTTTATAAATTCTTGATTTTATCTCAGTGTTAATATATCGGTGTAGCTATATAGTGTTCGCATCATGTCAGTCTATTTGCTTTTTGTACTTGATGTCTCACTTCTTTGTCTAGGTCTCCATGGCTGGACAGTGTAATTCCAAGGTATTTTATTTCCATTACTTGTTGAATACTGCCATCAATTTCTATTTTATATCTGTTTGGTTCTTTTCTGATTAGTATTGTTTTAGTTTTCTGAGATGATATTGCCATGCTCCGCTCACGAAAAATACGCGTTGTACCATTGAGTCCTGGACCAATTTTTTAGGTTCACAATGGATTGCCACGTAGATTGCTTAGATAAGAATCGAAAATAATGGCCCAACGTAAGTGAGACTCAAAGCGGCCCTACTTATAAGATGAGCTTAGATAAGCTGGAGCTTAAGATTTGTTGGTGCAACCAGGCATAAATGTTTTTGCTCTTATGTTAAATCTGTGGACTAATCTTTACAGACTTTCTTTATTATGGGCTATCAGTATTGCGTCGTCTGCGTAACAGTATTTTTACTTCTTTGTTTCCTATTAATTATGTATCCTTTTACTTGATTTATACTTTTGATGATTTCATCTATGATTAAATTCGAGAGCATTGGGCTCAATGAGTTCCGCTGCCTTATTCTGCTGCCTATGTCTTTAAGTTCTGTAAGTTGTCCATCTATTTAGAGTTACTTCCATTTTGTTATTGTGGTAGATGTTTTCAGCAGTTATGATATTTAGAGCAACTTCTCTATTATAAAGAAGATGGATTTATTGTATTACTTTATTAAATTAAAGAAACTTGAAAACAAAATATTAAGTTCCTTGCAAATCATTTTTAACACAACACTAGACGAATAATTGAAAGTTTTACTTTAATAAACGCTGGAGAGGCAGAAAGTGAGATGCAATTTATAGATCCCCCTGGTCTTCTTTCTTTCCAGCATTCGCTTGGTTTGTAAATTTTAGAAACCACGAGGGCGTTACCATAAAATTGGTCTCAATAAAAATTTTTATTTTTAATATTATTTCTAATTTTATTAAAGTAAATCTTTCAATTGTTTTATGCAGATGTTGCCACGGCATCCATATCATGTTATTTTGTTGTAATTCGGTACTAGCAGTCGGATTTGTTTCAATTCGTTCAGAGCTAGTCATATACAGGGTGTTTGGTAAAGAATGAGCCATAGCTTAACCTTCGATTCTTGAGCTTAAAATAGGTCGATTTAAGCTAACTTACTTTAGTACGAAAGTTGATAATAACTTTTAATGTCAAAGTTAAACTTTTATTTTATTTATTCTTGAATATTTCCTGACAGACATGGGATAAGAACACGCAATTTGGTAAACGGGGTTTTTTGGGACGAGAAATCTAAATTTGCCACCAAAAATGGTGTATTACCCAGAGAGCGCCACATAAGTCTTTCAGCGGTCATTTAATACGTTCAATTTTTTTTATCCCCTACTCTACATACTTTTTGAATCAAAACTTTTATTCTCTAAATATTTTTACTTAAAAAAGGTATGCTAGATTCTTTCCTCTAAACTCAATCGTTTTCGAAATAAACGCATTTTAAACCCGAAAAATAAACTCAAAAACATGATAATTTCCAAAAATGTGTCGTAAATTCCTTCAGATGGGATTTTTGATGCAATGACATAAATATGAGAACTTGCACAATTATTATGGTTACAAGTATATTTTTGAGATGTAACTACAATGATACCTATGCAAAAAGAATGTGTGTGTACTTTGTACGCACGTAAGAAGTTATACTTCTACTACATATTATGTGATTTTTAAGACAATACCAAAAATTTAAAAAAATAAAAGAATAAAACGCACACAAACACATTGAAAAATGCCACAAAGAAAAAATTATTTCTGAACGATAATAATTGTTGGCAAAAATTTTAAATACGCATTTTCTGAAAAAAAAAATTATATAACAAATATACTTACAATCATAAAATGCATAAAAAAATAAAAAAATAAAAACTTGCATCGAGAATCGAACCCGTGAATTTCGGGGCGCTTTGATTCGTAATCGAAGCCTAGACTCACTCGTGCAATTCCACATTATTTGTCATGTGGAAAAATAGGGTAACTGAACGTTTTACTGTTTGACAGTTGTTTTGAATATAATTAAATTATGTAGTTTAAATTTTGTGGAAGAAAATATTAAAATATAACAAAACAGTAAGAAAACAATACATTAGATGAAGATTGGTAGAACTTTTGTTGGTAATCAAATTAAGTATGTAAATCAAAGCATTACATACCTACTAGATAAATAAATCTACGCCAAAAAATCATAATTTAAAAATAAAAATCGGACCTAATTTGGGATTTCTCTCTAAAATCCCCATTCTTGAGAAAATAAATGTACAGTAGAGCGTCGATTATCCGAACGTCGATCAAGCTAACGACCCCTTATTCGAACTATCGACTCCCGCGTCCCGCACTCGAATACCGAGCAAGCGTTAGTAATTGACGCTTAAAATATCTTAAATTTTCTTCAATATTGTATCCAAAAATATTTATGTTGTTGCAAAAACTGCACTTTTTTGTTTAATTGCTAGTTGTCATTATCAAGATATAAATAAATATGTAGGTATATAAATATGGCTTTTATTCACTTGTGGATAAATATGTATGACTATAAATATTATGTATCAATATATTGTAGTTCGATTATCCGAACAAATCGGTTTTCCGAACACCTATGTCCCCCAATTAGTTCGGATAATCGACGCTCTACTGTATTTCAACCTAATCCAAATGTATAATTACAATATGATTATAATAAAAACTACTTACCAAATTAGAATGAGTTTTCCTTGTCCAAAATAGTCCAAAAGTCCAAAAATATAGGTATATGAAAACTATTTAAAAAGGCAGTATAACTATTAACTAACTTTTGTTTGTTGTTTCTTTTCACACAAATTTAAAACGCAACAACCATAAATAATCTAACTACAGCTGTGCCACAGCCGCCATATTGAATCATTTTTGACATGTCATCTGAACATCCAATCAGAACAAAGTTATAATGCGCATGCGCCGGGATCATAGGTTTTAACATATAAAAATTCACCCTCATATCGCCGGTAAAGAAGTATAACTTCAAAAATTATGTTGTATCGCAGGTTTAAAATGCGTTTATTTCGAAAATGTTTGAGTTTAGCGAGATGAATGTAGTATAACTTTTTTAAGTAAAAATATTAAGAGAATAAAAGTTTTGATTAAAAAAGTATGTAGAGTAAAGGATAAAAAGATTGAACGCATTAAATGAGCTCTGAAAGACGTATGTGGCGCCCTCTGGGTAATACAGCATTTTTGGTAGCAAATTTAGATTTCTCGGTCCAAAAAACCCCTGTTTACCAAATTTCGTGTTTGTATCCCATGCCTGTCAGGAAATATTCAAGAATAAATAAAATAAAAGTTAAACTTTGACACCCAACATTTCGGTTATTATCAACTTTCGTACTAAAGTGAGTTAACTTAAATCCGGTGGCGCCCAAAATCCCGACAGCCAAAATCTCGACGGCCAAAACACCGACACGCCAGAATCCCGACAGGCCAAAATCACGACATGCAACCATCCTCGAATAAGCAAAAATCCCGACCACTACATTTTGAATATATATTGTTTCCTTTTCAAATTCAATACCAAATCATATTATAGAGTATTGAAATTGAAAAATTAATTACTTACTAATAAGTACGGGTACTAATTATTATGTATTTTAAAAGAAAAAAATCATTAAACACTTCATTTTATAATATAAAAGCTACACTTACTGAAATGGAAGGTTGTAAGTGACATGATAATATCTATTATATGAAAGTAAACTTGAATTCAGGATTTGATTATACATACAGGGTGATTGATTAGTGTGAGGAAGCTCAGTAGATCTGTTACAGTAAAAATAAAAAAAAAGTTATTGACAAAAATTGTAGGCAGCTTTAAACTCCACATTTTAAAATTAGTTACAATCTTACAGGGTGTTCCATAAGATGGTGGCAGACCAAACTTATGATTTTTTAAATGGAACACCCTATATTTTATTTTAAATTTGAAATCTGCTTCACTTCCATATCACAACAGTGTAAAGTTTTATTATGTTATACTGGGTATTTAAAAAGTTATAATCAATATTACCTGAAAATCGTATCAAGTTTAACTCCCTGTATAATTAAAAATGAGTATAGGAACATTGATACATTGCAACCATCGTTTTTTAATAATTGTTAAAAATTATAAAACATATTCGTTTTCATAATATTCGTTAAATCAAATACAGGGTAAGTCAAAATGCAAGTACATTATTTTCTTGGTAATTTTAAATAGAACACCCTGTATTTTATATCACTATCGAATAGTACTAATATCGTACATCAAATTTTATGAAGTACTCCTTATACCTAAAGTTATCAGTTTTCTAGATATTTTTATTTTTCCATCAAAGTATTAATTTGGTAGATATTTTAACGTTTACCAATAATTATTATTGTGAGTTGGCCATGATTGATTTGTCAGAAACTGACAGTTTGACATTATTGTTTATTAATTCAGTATTGGGATATACCGTAAATAAGCAACAATTATTATTTAGTAATTCAGTAATTAATTCAATTTAAATTAGCAATAATGAATTTTACTACTGATGAAATGGTAGATATGATCTGGATTTTGGGGGAATGGAATAAAAATTCATTACTATCAGCTAGCATTTATCAAGGAGGCGGCAACCTAGACAAAATACATTTGAAAAATTGAAAGATCGCTTTAACCGCACTGGTTTAGTGAATTATGAAAAACATAAACGAACAAAAACTAGTGTGACAGAGGAAAACGAAATGAGTGTGTTGATGGCAGTTACAGAAAACCCACACACAAGTATAAGGAGTATTTCCAATGAACAAGAACTTAGTTACTACTCTGTTCAAAACATTCTATCTAAAAACAAGATGCACCCTTATATTCAAAAGCACCAAGAATTAAATAATGATGATTTTCAGAAACGTATATTTTGTGAATGGGCCTTAGAAAAAATTAATGAGCAGGGAGATTTTTTTGATTATGTCCTATTGGGTGATGAAGCTACGTTCCATCGAAACGGTTCTGTTAATAGGCATAACTTTTACTACTGTTGGGGAAGCGGAGGGTATGTGTGGGGAGGTATCTTCGGTAACCATGTAATAGGACCATATTTTTTTGAAGATAACTTAAATGGTGAGATTTATGTAGATTTTATCGTAAATCAGTTACCGATATTATTAGAAGAGGTTCCACTTAATATACGTGAACAAATGTGGTTTCTACATGACGGTGCTCCTGCGCACCACAACGAATTAGTACGTGGTGAACTTAATGATCAGTTTGGTGAAAGATGGATCGGAAGGGATGGACCGATAAGGTGGCCCTCAAGATCACCAGATTTCAATAAAATCATTTTTTTGGGGTTACGTTAAGAACGAAGTATATAAAATACCTCCAACAACAAGGGATGATATGAAAAATAGAATCCGAATTGCATTTCAAAATATTTCTTTACAAATGCTGAGTAATGTAAGCAACTCTTTCAATGACCGCTTTCAAGTATGCATAGATATTTTAAGAGGTCATTTTGAACACCTTACTTAAGTAAGATAAGTTAAAATTACTAATTAACGTCAAACTGTCAGTTTCTGATAAATCAATCATGGCCAACTCACAATAATTATTGGTAAACGTTAAAATATATACCAAATTAATACTTTGATGGAAAAATAAAAATATTTAGAAAACTGATAACTTTAGGTATAGGGAGTACTTCATAAAATTTGAAGTACGATATTAGTACTTTTCGATAGTGATATAAAATACAGGGTGTTCTATTTAAAATTACCAAGAAAATAATGTACTAGCATTTTGACTTACCCTGTATTTGATTTAACGAATATTATAAAAACGAATATGTTTTATAATTTTTAATAATTATTAAAAAACTATGGTTGCAATAGATAAATGTTCCTATACTCCTTTTTAATTATACAGGGAGTTAAACATGATACGATTTTCAGGTAATATTGGTTATAACTTTTTAAATACCCGGTATAACATAATAAAACTTTACATTTTTGTGATGTGGAAGTGAAGCAGATTTTAAATTCAGAATACAATACAGGGTGTTTCATTAAAAAAAAAACATAAGTTTGGTCTGCCACCATCTTATGGAACACCCTGTAAGATTGTAACTAATTTTAAAATGTGGAGTTTAAAGCTACCTACAATTTTTGTCAATAACTTTTTTTTATTTTTACTGTAACAGATCTACTGAGCTTCCTCACACTAATCAATCACCCTGTATCTCTATTATTGGACTATACAGGGTGTCCCGAAAATATTGGTCATAAATTATACCACACATTCTGGGGTCAAAAATAGTTCGATTGAACCTAACTTACCTTAGTACAAATATGCTCATAAAAAAAGTTACAGCCCTTTGAAGTTACAAAATGAAAATCGATTTTTTTCAATATATCGAAAACATGATCGAAAACTATTAGAGATTTTTTATTGAAAATGGACATGAATCATTTATATGGCAGGAACATCTTAAAACAAAATTATAGTAAAATTTGTCCACCCCATAAAATTTTATGGGGGTTTTGTTCCCTTAAACTCCCCCAAACTTTTGTGTACCTTCCAATTAATTCATTATTGTGGTACCATTAGTTAAACACAACGCTTTTAAAACTTTTTTGCCCTTCAGTATTTTGTCGATAAGCCAGTTTTTATCGAGATGCGGCTTTTTTTTTACTATACTGACATAAAAATTTTATGGGGGTTTCGTTCCTTTAAACCCCCCAAATGTTTGTGTACGTTTCAATTAAACTATTATTGTGGTACCATTAGTTAAACACAGTATTTTTAAAACTTTTTTGCCTCTTAGTCTTTTTTTGTTGTCACCTTTTATCGAGATGTGGCTTCTTTTTCAAAATATACCTAAAAATGTAAGTTATAAATACATTTTCAGATTATTAACATTTGTGTCTATAATCATACTTAACCATATACAAATATGTAGTGGATTAGAAAAATATTTAAAATATCTCGATAAACACTGGCTTATCAAAAAAGTACTAAGAGGCAAAAAATCTTTTCGGGACGCCCTGTATATTGGCAAAAAAAAAATAATTTAATTCATATATAGGCCAGGAACCGAAGCTTTTCACCTCGCAATTTTTACAGAATGGATCGATTTGCTTGAAAATTTGAGAATAAGTAGTGGATAGTCCAAGGATCAAAATCTATATGATGCCTAAAGGAGATTTTACCATAGGGGTGGTTGCCACCCCATCTCGGGAGTGGAAATTTTTTGTTATATTTTGACCGAAAAAGTAGATAAAAACGTTCATTCTAAGTAAAAAATGTTCTATACATTTTTTTGACAAAATTAATAGTTTTCGATTTATTCGCTATCGGAAGTGGTATTAGTTTTGTATAGAAAAAATCAATGTTTTTCGATATACTCATTTACGATTCACTCAATTTTTGCCGAAGGAAAAAGATTTTTTCGAACCAAGTTCTTGGCAATTAAATAGCCTACAATTTTATATTGAAACATTTTTTCGTATCACTGATGCTAATCTTTCTATTCTGAAGACAATGGCATTTTTTACCAAACTACAAAAATTCGTTATTCGCTTTTAACTCCAGTTTCTTAAGAACTAATCATTCTAAGCCAGTCAAACTTCTAGAATTTATATTAATAATACATAAATAAATAAGAATGAATAAGGCCTGAAACGGGCTGTTCTTATTCTAATTTCTTGGGGTTGAGAGCGGACTGTATTTCTAATCGGTTGGAACAGCCACGGTGAGCAGACCTAGAATCACTATTCGGTGTAGGTATCTGCTCGTTTGGGGTAGAATTAAAAGGATGGCTAAATATTATGCCGTTTAATCAAGCGAAGAAAAATTATGACAATCAAAATCAATTTACACCGCGTCGGCCAAGGTTTCTGTTTGTATTGAGCGTTGCTATGGGACTAAAGCCGCGTTCGCTCAGCATGTAGGGACAACGCATTATCCATACCGCCGCCCTTGAAATAATCTTGGATTATTTAAATACATTAAGTTATTAAAATAATAGATGGGACAAAGTCTTGGCTGAGGCTATGCATATCAACTATAAAATAAATAGAACAAATTGGTTATAAGCATAAAAAACAAGGTACGTTTACAAAGGAAACAAAAATGAATAAAATGAATAAAAAAGTTCGTTTGATATAATTTAGTTATTAGAGAGTGTCAGTGTCCATTTCGATGGGTAGAAGACAAAAATTTAATTACACTGCGTTTAACTATTCCATTTAACGTTAATACACTAACAACGCGCACAACACCGTCCTTGCCAGGATGAAGTTCACAAATACGGCCTCGAGTCCATTGATATACAGGAGAATGTTCGTCTTTTAGAAGAACCATGTTGCCTAGCAGATTGGGTGTGTCTTTCTCAAAGCGCTATTTGTAGCGTTGCTGTAGTGTATGTAGGTATTCTGTTTTCCATCTAGACCAGAAGTGCTGGAGCATAAGCTGCAAGTGCTGGTAGCGGGATAATCGGTTTATGGATCCTTCTAACTTTAGATCAGAGACCATGTTTATAGGATGCCCAATTAAAAAATGTCCGGGCGTCAAGGCTTCCATATCGTTAGGATCATTGCTCAGAGGAAACAGAGGCCGGGAGTTCAGTACTCCTTCAATTTGCACCAACAAGGTATACAATTCCTCGTAAGACAATGGATTAGTATCAGTTAGGATTCTACGTAAATGAGTTTTTATTGACTTTACAGCACTTTCCCATATACCGCCAAAATGAGGAGATTTTGGGGGAATGAAGTGCCAATTAATTTTGCTTTCTTGGGAGAAGTTTTTAATATTGGAATTTGTTAAAATATCATGAATCTTTAGTAGCTCGTTGTTGGCTCCAACAAAATTACTACCGTTATCAGAATAAATATCGGTGCACAACCCGCGTCTAGAAGTAAAACGCCTTAGAACGCTAATGAAACATTCAGAGGTTAATTCGCTAGCTAGCTCGATGTGCACCGCTTTTGTAGCCATGCACACGAACACACAAATATATGCTTTACTTAAGCGACGATTACGAAACTTTGATTCTCTCAAGAGAAAGGGTCCAGCATAGTCTACGCCAGAGCGCGTGAAGGGATGAGACATAGTGATGCGAGAAGGGGGTAAATCTCCCATTAGGTTTTTGATGGTCTTAGGGCTGGATTTAAAACAAGGAATGCATTTATGTAAAACCTTTCGAACAGCATTTCTTCCATTCAGGGGCCAAAAGTTTTGACGAACAAATGATAGAGTTGCTTGAGCTCCTGCATGAAGATTTCGTTGATGCTCGTGGGAAATAATGAGTTCAGTAAAATGGGTTTTGTCAGGAAGTAAAATAGGGTGTTTGGAATAGTATTGTAGATCGGCATTTCGCAATCTACCACCAACTCTTATAATATCATTTTTGTCTATAAAAACATGCAAGGAGCTAAGTTTACTGGAAGGCATCACTTGACCTTGCTTTTTTAGGATTTGAATATCTTCAAGAAAATTGCGAGATTGAATGTGCTTTATAAGAAGTATTTTTCCCTTTTCGATTTCATGCTCGGTCAGATCACCAAACATTCTAGACTCTTTGGCAACCTTGAGGTTTGATATAAATCTTAGACAATATGCGGTTACATTGATAAGTCTAGAATAGCTGGAGATTCTTTCGATAAGCAGGGAAACTATATCAGATTTGATTTCCTGGGTGGACAATATAATAGATTTTGGATTTATTTCTGGTAAATCCTGATCTAAATTTTTTGTAAAGTTAGAAATGTGATTAATTGTGGACCAGGTCTCATTTGGTTGAGATAAGAACGTGGGACCATGCCACCATAATTCAGAATTATGTAAATCAGTGGGAGTGGCTCCTCTGGATAAGATATCAGCGGGATTAGAATCGGAGCGTGTATGATACCAATTGTCAATGCTTGATAATTGTTGTATCTCTGATACACGGTTACAGACAAAGGTTTTTAAAATACGAGGTTCAAGAGATAACCAATTTAAAACAATTGTGGAGTCGGTATAAAGGTAAGTTCTTTGAATATTGAAATCCAAAAGATCAGTTATCTTTTTAGCAAGACGAGCAAGAACAAGAGCGCCACAAAGCTCAAGTCGAGGTAATGAAATCGCCTTTAAAGGAGCTACGCGTGATTTAGCGCAGAGTAAATTGCTGAGTATATAGCCTTGTGGACTAACGGATCTTATGTAGATGCAAGCGCCATATGCGTTAATCGAACTATCTGAAAACCCATGAAGCTCAAAGTTTGAGGAATTTTTTGAAACAACTTGTCTTGGAATATTATATGCATTTACAAGTGAAAGGTTATCGATAAAATGTTTCCAAGTCTTATAAATCTCTGAGGGAACCGGATCGTCCCATGCAATCTTAAGGATCCATAATTTTTGCATTAAAACTTTTACTTGGATAATCATGGGTCCAAGGAATCCCAGAGGAGCAAAAATTGATGAAATGGTTGATAAAATCGTTCTTTTTGTTACTAGAGTTGAAGGAGGTTTTATTTTAGATTTAAAATTAAACGAATCGGCTTGCGAGTTCCAAGATATGCCAAGAGCCTTATTATTGGGTGAGTCTGATATAATATATTCAGCGTTAGAGTTTTCTAACTTTAGATTGGGCAATATAGCGTCACTATTTGAGACAAATTTTCGTAAAACGAAACCAAATGAACCTAAAATGGAGGTTAGATTTTTACGAATTAAGATTAATTCCTCCTCGGTGGAAGCACCAGTCACTACATCGTCAACATAAGTATCGAGTTCTAATATGTTACTTTCAATTGGAAAATCGTCTTTTACCAAAATTGATATTTCTTTGAGACACCTTGTTGATAGGTAGGATGAACATGCCATGCCGTAAGTTACGGTATTTAGCTGATAAGTGGAAAGTGTTTCCGTAGGAGTATTTCGCCATATTATGCGTTGAAGATTACGTTGTTCAGGATCAATCAGTATTTGGCGATACATTTTCTCAATATCGCTTGTTAAAACAAAATTATGTTGTCTAAAACGCAGTATTATAGAAAATATATCGCTTTGTACAGTAGGTCCTATCTTGAGTACATTGTTCAAGGATAACCCTGTTGAGGTGGGAGATGATGCGTCAAACACGATACGGGTTTTGGTAGTTAAACTTTCTTGCTTCTCGACAGCATGATGTGGTAAATAATAAGATATTGTCGAACTCGATTTGTCCGTCTGTAGACCAATGGGAGACATATGTCCCAAAGTGATGTATTCTGACATAAAATCGTTATATGCTTTATTTAGCAAAGGCTTTCTTTGAAGTTTCCTTTCAATTGACAAAAATCGTTTTACAGCGGAATTATAAGATTCACCAAGTTGACTAATTTGACGTTTAGTGGGCAGGCTCACTTGAAAACGACCCGTGTTGTCACGTATTGTGGTAGATTTGAAGTAAGTTTCACACTCTTCCTCTTCCTGAGTATACTTAGAAGAAGAAGACAAGTTATAATTTTCTTCTATTTTCCAGAAGTTTTCAATGCTAGATTGGAGCTGGTCATTAGAAGATGTTAATAAGCAAGAGTCAATAGTTGTGTTCAAAGAACAAGCACTCGGAGGGACGGGACCGCTAACAATCCATCCCAATTTGGTTTGTTGCAAAATTGGTTGATTTTTATTACCCCTGATTTGACCTGAGCTTAAGATATTAAAAAACAATCCTGCTCCTATGAGAATATGTACTTCAGAGGGGTCATAAAAATTGGGATCAGCAAGAACAATATTGTCAGGTATATTTAAATGAGTAGTGTTGATATAATGTTGAGGCGTTAAATCGGTAATACGATCGATAACAAGAGCAGGCATTTTAAATGTATAATCACCGTTTAAGGATTTTACTTCTAAATTTACTCTTTTGGTTAAGGAAGTAGTTGATAAATTAATTCCCGAGATTGGCAAGTCAACATGTTCGAAAGTAAGATTTAATTTTTCAAAAAGTTCCTGCGTTATAAAGTTGGATTGACTACCACTATCTAGAACTGCTCTGGTTAGTATAGGTTGACGATTTTTGTTAAGTGTTTTCACAACGGCGGTTGATAACAATATAAACGAATTAGGGCTTTGATTGGTTGAGTGCAAGTTACAAGAGGATTGGGAAGATGTGGAATTATTTGGTTGGAGAATTGGATTTTGCGAGGTGGATGCAGAACCATTAAAATTGTGGGTTGGCGAGGTTTCACTCGTGCTACTGATGACTTTATTTCTATGCAATAGGCTGTGATGTTTACCCTGGCAGGTTTTACAAAGGTGGGTAGATTTGCATTCACTAGATTTATGAGAAGATCGTAAACAGTTGGTACATAAAAAAGCCTTTTTGGCCTCAGAAAATCGATCAGGTACATACATGCTATGAAACTTGGTGCAAGAATAAATGAAATGGTTGTCGGCACATAAAGGACATTTATTTTTGTTTTGAGCTAAAAGTGAATGGCTATTCGATTTAAATGATTGTTTAGGAATTTGATCGTATCTTTTATCATTTCCCCTTGAGTTTAGCTTACATTCAATAGACTCCAAAAATTTACATCTATCACTTAAAAATTCAGTGAATTGACTAATAGTAGGTGATTGAATATTTTTGGTAACCTTTTCCCATTCTTTACGAGAGGTTAAATCTAGCTTTGAGGTTAAAAGGTAAATCAAAATAGCATTCCATTCGGAGACTTTTTCTCCTAGGTTCTCTAATGATTTGTAGTGATTTATAAACGTGTCTGCCAATTTTCTTAGAGCGTGAGATGATTCATTCTTAACAAGGCTTAATTCAACAATGGCCTTGATATGAGCATGAGTAATGGCTTTCTTGTTCTCGTAGCGCTCAGTTAGTAATTTCCAAGCGACATCGTAGTTTTCTGCAGTAGCAGAAAGAGACTTTATGATTTGAGCTGCTTCGCCTTTTAAACTACCTTTGAGATAATAGAATTTTTCAATATTCTGAATATTAGAATTTTTACCGATTAATGCTTCAAAGGTTTGTTTATAGGTTACCCAAGTTTCATAGCTTCCTTGAAATTCAGGTAAAGGAATTGGGGGTAAATAGGTATTTACATGATGATTAGGAGGAGTGATTGAAGAAGGCTGTGCTAATGGTGGAGCTGGGGGCTCAAGAATGAATTTTGCTTTGGCCATAGAGGCATAATATCTGGTTTCGAATTCATTTCTTTCATCTTCTTGAAGATTAATTTCAGGAAGATCACTTGTTAAACAAAGCTGTTCAATATCACCTTGTATTTTTTCAAATTCTAGAGGAAGATTTTTTAGAGTATCCAAACGAATTTGTAAGTCAATACGACTGGTGCATGATAACGGAGTAACGCATTTTTTTACAAAGTTATCAAATCTGGTTAAGGAGGCTTTAATTATACCACGACGAGCTACTAAATATTTAAGCTTATCTTTAACGTCTTCTTCTGCCATGGTTTGATTAATTTAAAAACGTTAAACAGTAAGCGTTAAGTCGTAATATATAACTTGATGACCCTGTTTATACAAATCAGGTACGCCTATGGCGAGGCAAAATGAATTAAAATACTTTAATCAATTTTAAAGGAGGTTGGTTGCGCCTATGGTGAGGCAAAATAAAATTTAAATATTTTAATTAGCTTTAAAAGCGTTTGGGTGCGCCTATGGTGAGGCAAACTAAATTTAAAATATTTTAATTAATTTAAAATAATTTGGTTGCGCCTATGGTGAGGCAAAATAAAATTAAAATATTTTAATTAGCTTTAAAAGCGTTTGGGTGCGCCTATGGTGAGGCAAACTAAATGTAAAATATTTTAATTAACTTTAAAATAATTTAGTTGCGCCTATGGTGAGGCAAAATAAAATTAAAATATTTTAATTAGCTTTAAAAGCGTTTGGCTGCGCCTATGGGAAGGCAAAATAATATTTAAAATATTTTAATTAGTTTTAAATGAAATTGGTCGCGCCTATGGTAAGGCAAAATTAGATATTTTAATTATTTTTAAAGAATTTGGTTGCGCCTATGGTGAGGCAAATGAATGTTTAAACGAGTTGTAACTTTAAAATTATGTTATCCACGCCAATGGTAGGCTTCAAAAGCTTAAGTATAAGCTCAGAATGGGTAAAAAAGGCTTTATTGAAATTTGACGATTATTTTTCAGTTAAAATGTATGTCAGGAACTCGAACTGTCATCCATTGACTTTAAAAAATGTGTATTTCACGCTAATGCAAATTAAAGTTATACAATGTGAGGAACTGACCTGTATTCTTCGCTCTGAGTTTACCTGACGTGGTGATAACTGGGTATCCCCTTCGTAGTCTAATGGACTGGGAATCCGGTTCGAAGATGACCATGAAACGGGCTGTTCTTATTCTAATTTCTTGGGGTTGAGAGCGGACTGTATTTCTAATCGGTTGGAACAGCCACGGTGAGCAGACCTAGAATCACTATTCGGTGTAGGTATCTGCTCGTTTGGGGTAGAATTAAAAGGATGGCTAAATATTATGCCGTTTAATCAAGCGAAGAAAAATTATGACAATCAAAATCAATTTACACCGCGTCGGCCAAGGTTTCTGTTTGTATTGAGCGTTGCTATGGGACTAAAGCCGCGTTCGCTCAGCATGTAGGGACAACGCATTAACCAAGGCCAATGACTAAAAACATCGCTAACTTACATTATTATGCTTGAAATTGGATTTCTCCTTTTTTTTTCAAAAAAATGTATTGATTTTTAACTTTTTTATTTTTTATCTTAGAAAGATTGGCAAAAAATAATTTTGTAGGATTTTACAAGGTCTATAAGCCTATTAATATTAAATCTTTTTAAAATCCTCGGTCGCAAAAAGAGGTGACTTTAAAAGGGTTGGTAAAGGTGGTTTTTGCATGTTATTACAAGTTTTAATTGTCAATAACTCACTCAATTTTATGCCGTAGAAAAATTTTTGCAAACCAGTTTCTTCCAAATTAAATAAGCTACAATTTAATATTTAAACATTTTTTCGTATCGCTGATGGTAATCTTGCTATTCTCAAGAAAAGACCAGTTTTTTCCAAACTACACAAATTCATTATTCGTTTTTAACTCCATTTTTTTTTTAAACTAATCATTCTATGCCTGTCAAACTTCTAGAGCCGATTAATAATACATAAGTAAAAAAGACCAAATAAGGTCGATGACTAATTTTAATTAGGGTGGTTATTAGGGGGTTTCTTTCGATCACTTTTTCGCTGAAAAAATAGGGACTGACATTCTTTTCATTATAAGCCACTTAATTTTTGAACTAGAGACTTTTTTATTTCTGAAGATAGATATTTTTAAGCACTTTAAATATGTTTGAACAAGTTGTCCTCAAAAAATGCATAGTTTTCCCGTCTTTTGACTTTGAAACTACAATATTTAGCATTTGACGAAGAACAGCCAACATATAATAAAGTATAGCTCGATTACCTTTGGTCTTAAAGAAAATTAAAAAAAAAACGGGTTTGTTTATTTTTTCCAAAGATACATTTTTGTTATGTAAAGTTTTTTTGATAAAACGGAAACTTTTGGAGTTATTAGCAGAAAACTTATTAAGAACATTGATTTTTTCGATATGAAGGTAACACTTTCGATGGCGAATAAATCGAAAACTATCAATTTTATCAAAAAAAATGTATGGAACGTTTTTTGTTTAGAATAATCGTTTTTACCAACCTTTGTGATTAAAATATAATAAAAAATTTCCACCCACGAGATGGGGTGGCAACCACCCCATGGTAAAAAAGCGCCTTTTGGCATGATATAGATTTTGATCCTTGGTCTATCCACTACTTATTCTCAAAATTTCAAGCAAATAGATCCATTCTGTAAAAATTGCGAGGTTTTGTCCTATTTTAAGCTTCATTACTTGGACTAATACCCATGTTAGAAATTTTATTTAGAAAATTAGTTCATATTAAATGGTAAATACTTTTGTCTAGTAACAAAAAATAAAAACAGATGGCCATAAACAAAAAACCAGAAATAAATGTAATTATATGTTAAAAAGGAACTTATCAAACCTGTCGGGATCCTGGCGTGTCGGGATTCTGGCGTGTCGGGATTCTGGAGTATCGGGATTCTGGCCGTCGGAATTTTGGCTGTCGGGATTTTGGGATAGACGTAGACCCGCTTAAATCGACCTATTTTAAGCTCAGGACTCTAAGGTTATAAGCTATGGCCCATTCTTTACCAAACACCCTGTATACACTCTCTGATAAAAGCTAACGAACTTGAAACTAGTAAGGGTGTTTATGGCACTCTCTGAATTATTATTATTTTTAAGACAATCATTTAATTTGGTGCCATATGGATCCACGCGACTGCGTCAAAGGTTAAAAGTTAATATTGTTTCACTACTTCAAAAGGAAGACATTAATCTAATTTCTACAAGTCTAGATATTGTTCAGAAAATCTTCACATAAACGAAACTCATATCCTCAAACGATTTTAACAATTATTATTAAAAAAGGAAAATTGAGATTTGATAATTACAAATTCTATACGTACATGAACGGTTAAATAATTTTGTTGTATGTTCTTTTCCTCCTGTTCTTTATCAAGGCTGCTACACGATCTTGTTTTATGAAGGTTGTTCATTGAATTTGCCTTTCTTACATGTCTTCTTGCTAGACTGGGTGTGATGGCACCTTTTAGTATATGTTTGCTGCTAGGTTTCTTTAGTTCTACTTTTTTCCTAAAATATACAAATTTGTTGGTTATGGTATAGTTATTAGTATATAAAAATCTTATATCTAAAGAAATGATAGCGATGCCTTATTATTATTATTATGATTTTAAATAATATATCCGTTTATCCAGTTATTACTTAATAGTCTAAGATCCGAATCTACGTCGACCTTCACCCATCTGCTTTCCGAATGAAACATTTTTTTATTTAATTTCCTACCTAATCTCCGTTTCAAACATTAGAACCAGTATGGTTGTATCCTTTAATATTTACCAGCAGTTATACAGTCAACAGCGATAATCCTCTAAGGGCCGATTGTTCAATTGGAGATTATCTTTAGATTAAAAATAATGTTTAATTAAACTTAATATTACGTTGTTCAATGCAAGTTTAACGCGTAACTATGTGTTAACCAGAGATTATCTTAATCGCCCAAAAACAAAGGATTGACGGGTTAATCAGAGATTTGTAACCTTATTCTCTGGTTTTAAATTAAATAATTGTCATGAAAATTCCAGACTAAAACAAACATGGTTATTGCATTATCGTTATATTTATTATCCCCTATATTTATTAATCAATGACATTATATTATTCTTTCTACCAATTTTCAGTCGTAGATAAAACTTGCAGTAATAATCTATTATAATACCGTGTCTATAATAATAATATTGGCTATGTTTAATAATGGAATAATGGTGTCTCACATAGGACGACGATTTCTTCGCTGTTGTTAATATAATTTCTTTTTTGATTTCAAAAAAATATATGTACTTCTCATATGATATAACCCAGTGATGCACATAGGTAGCTCAAAAAAAATTAGATTTCTCAGTGTAATGGTACTTATGCTTTCTACAAAATGAATGTTAATTTATAAATTAATACCTATTGCCATAAGTTTCACTTGTTCTTCATTATGTGTAAAAATCAGGTAAAATCAAATTGGAAAACTTTTCATTAATTTTTTGGAAAAGAAATTAGGGGGGGGGGTATGGTTTGAAATCAACATATCAAGCACATTTTTGTGATTTTTTTTTTCGAAGCTATGGTAGAATTATTTTATTTTTAAATTAAATAAACATATTAAGTACAATTCAAAGAATATTTAAGAAAAAATTCAATCCAAAATATTAAAAAATAAGCCATTGGCAACAAATTTTGACAGGCAGCTCAAAAAAAATGAATTTTGCGGTGGACATCAGAACTCATCACTGGATCACACGAAACAAAAATTTAAAAATGATTTAATTAGATTATGAGTTTCATGAGGTAACAACGTCGAGTAACAACGTTTTTTTTTTATTTTTAATGATTTTTGAATTTTTGGTATCACTCAGAAGTCAAAAATACGAAATTTTTGATAAAAATTTTGTGAAAACCGACAGATTTAATATTGTTTAAGAAAAAATAAGCAAAAAACGAAAAATATCTCGACGTTGTTACCTCACGAAATGTCTAAAGAAAATCTATGCAAAATTTTAGGTAGATCGGTCAAGTAGTTTTTCAGTTACAATGTCCACCGCATTTGAAAAAGCAGTTTTGAGAAAAATGCGTTTAAAGTCTTGACAACTGCATCTTCATCTTCTGATTTGTCTGCCAAATCGTAAAGTGATGAACATTGGAATATGTTTTTTGAATTGCGGAGTAATCTACAAAAGAGAAGGCGAACAGTTGTTTAACATTTCTCACTACGCTCAAGCGTGCTGGCGCGAAGCCGCGGCAACGCGAGTCGAAGGTAGGGATATTTAACACCCTGTATCTCTGGTAATTTTACTCCGATTATTTTGAAATTTTCAGAGAGTATGCACTTTTATTTGAAGTAATAAAAAAAATTAAATATTTCAAACCATACCCCCCCCCCCCCCCTTAAAAAACATTCATTTGGTATAAAAGTTTTATTGTTATAAGCTAAAAAATCATAATTACTATTTCAACATAAGTTTTTCTTGAAGTAAAGTTAGCAACTTTGTTTCTTTTATTGCTTTCTTATATTTTTGAAATTTAAAACACAAAAATAATCACTGATACAAATTGACAACAAATGCACATAAATCTTAAAAGAAAATGTAAACAATACACGTCGAAAATCATTATTTATACCACAGAACACATTGTTATGCACAATTTTCATTGAAAAATTTGTTCCCAAACCTTAATCAATATCTGGCAACATTGTCGCCGCTTCAGTACTCGGGTTTAATAAATCCGAAAGTTAACCAGCATTGAACAACTTCTTAAGAAATAATCTTTGAATTAAATTTAAACATGGTTTACTTAATCTATGAGTTAACTATTAATTGAACAACTGGCCCTTAAAGTACCTGCCTAATACTAACTTTCACAGCCGTTGCCGTTGAGGGTGGCAACATTGTCAAGAAAAGTATTTTCTCATTTAGTTTGAATTGGCCCTATCCTCCGTACACTGAATCTAATGTCTGACATGCGGTATAGACAAATATGGCATAGTTTTCCTATCAAAATCTTGTCAAAGCTATCCTTAAGGGCGGGCATAGGGTTTGAAATTAACATTTCAAGAACATTTTTGTTTTTTAAAGTATGGTAGAATATATCTGGTACAGAGAATGCCAGATGACAAAATCCCCAAACAGATTTTGGTGTGGACACCACAAGGGAGAAGAAAAAAAGGAAGGCCGAGAAGAAGCTGGAGGGAGGGAATTGAAAAAGAACTAGAGGAAAGAGAAATCCCTCCAGGTCTATGGTTAAACAGAGAAGAATGGCGGTTAGAAGTCGGAAGTCGTCGGAGAACGCTGTAAAACGATAGTAGCTGTAAAATTATTTTATTTTTAAATTAAATAAGCATATTCTGTACAATTCAAAGAATATTAAAAAAATTCAAGATAAGATATTAAAAAATAAGCCAACGGTGACAAATTTTTAGACACCTCAAAAAATAGTGGATTTTTCGGTGGGCATCATAAATCACAATTGGATCATGTAAAACAAAAAATTTAAAAATATTTTAAAAATTTAAAAATTTAAAAATATTTGTTAGCTTATATGTTTTTCCCGAAGTATCACTGGCGAGATTTTTTAGTTCTAGCACAAAGGGTGAAAATCAACATATTTATTATTGTTTAATAAAAAATAAGCATATAACAAAAAATATTTAGACAGTGTTACCTCAAGAAATGTAAAGTTCTTGTCCAGTAGTTTTTCGGTTACAATGTCCACTGCCTTTGAAAAAACCAGTTTTGAGAAAAACGCGTTTAAAGAAGTATTGTCAACTTTCATTTTTAATTTTGTTTTTGCCTGTAAAATCATAAAGTGATGCACACCGCAATATGTTTTTGAATCGCGAAGTAATTTACAAAAGAGAATGGAAATAGCTGTTGACTTAGACAGAAAAAAATCTATCCTTAGAAAAACTCGAAAACGTCAGATTAAGACAAGGTAAGTTAAATACATGAAAAGTGTACCTATATTTCAAAAATTTAACGATTTGAGCGGGGCGTAAGAAAATGATTGAATCTAAAAGTTTAACAAAAAAAATAGAATATGTGTACTTTGTACGCACGTAAGAAGTTATACTTCTATTATATGATTTCAACGAAATCAATATACTTTAAACAGTTTATTTATATTTAATTTAAATATTAAACTAATTTTAATACTTACTACTTTCCAAAAAATTTTATTAAAACAATACCAAAGATTAAAAAAAATAAAAGAATAAAACACACACAAACATATTGAAAAATGCTACAAAGAAATGATTTCTGAACAATAATTGTTGCCAAAAATTTTAACTAAATATGTATTTTCTGAAAAAAAAATTATGTAATAATATACTTACAATCATAAAATGTATAAAAAAATAAAAAATAGTAACTAGCATTGGAATTCGAACCCGCTTTCCGTCAATCCCGCCGGTCGAAAATCAAAGTGCTTTCCCATTTCACCACCATCGCGTATCTTACTCTGGGCTAATTAGCAAAATACAAGAAAAAGTTATTTACCAGCAATTTTATTGCTGGAATCGAATCTTATTATTGTACGTATTAATAATATAGATAAGCAAAGTCCGCAGATAGTGTGCTACTTTTTTTATACACAAAATGGCGCCCGAAAATCGTGTTTTTTTTCAATTTTTGCTCTATAATTCCAAAGATTTTAATTTTAGACCTAAAACACCCAAATAAAAATTCACCGCAATTAAATTCTGCATAGAGACGTGTTTTTTCCGATTTACTTCGACGAAAACTTTCCCCGTGAAAAGCGGGTTTTTCCAACAAAATCTTTAATTTTCAACTAAACTTTTAGATGAGTAGTTGTTAATCAATATTTAAATAACTTGGTAACGTAAAAGTCCTTTCCGTATATATTATAATTCCAGAAGCCTATGGAAACTGAATGAACAGTTTAACAACAATTAAAATGTTAATTAAAAACTTACGGTCGCTATAATAACGACAATAATTATGATAAGAATATGCGTAAGAATAACTATGATTTTTTCATAAAAAGACACTATACCTATCTAATATACTTTGCAGAATTGACATTGGACTATTTAAGCGGCCTCAGGAATATTTTAAAATTTTAAACAATTTTTTGGTTTAAAAACAAATAGAATATCTCGGGAAATATTAAACTAAATTAAATTATGAAAACGGTATTCGAAAGACAGCGGCAGGACGCTTCTTTTAAAAGAAAAAACGTTTAATTATGACGAGTGGTTCCTGAGATACAACCGGTCAAAGTTGACCGGAATTTACGGCAAAGATATAAACAATAGGATCATAATTTTCAAACCATCACCTTTTTATTTTTGTCCTCTTTCTCCACACCAATTTTCATATCTTTAAAATCGTCATAACATATATTATTATAATAAAAACTATCGATAATACGTGTGAAAATTGCCAAAAATAGCAAAATTCCAATCAAAAATTAGGTTGGAGAAAATGTAACCCTCAAAGTTCAAAATCGGTATACGTTAACAAAATGCATTTTCTCGGCTTCCCATGGAGCAATTTCCTTCATTCTTTTTTTGTTCCCTAATAACTCGAGTAGAGCCATCGAACTAATGCATTATTAAATGTCAAACTTGCTTTTGTTTTGTTATAATAGATTAATTTATTTATATGAACAGAAAATTACATATTTTTTCCAGTTGTAGGCTTTTTTTTAGATAAACTTACTACAAGTGTACCTTTTAAAGTTAAAAACATAAATATTCTCATTTGAAAGCTGTATAATTATTTAAACAATTTTTAATTAAACAAATTAAAATATTGTGTTATAATAAATAAATTAATTTATTATAACAAAACAGAAGCAAGTTTGACATTTAATAATGCGTTAGTTCGATGGCTCTACTCGAGTTACTTGGGAACAAAAAAAGAATGAAGGAAATTGCTCCATGGGAAGCCGAGAAAATGCATTTTTTTAACGTATACCGATTTTGAACTTTGAGGGTTACATTTTCTCCAACCTAATTTTTGATTGGAATTTTGCTATTTTTGGCAATTTTCACACGTATTATCGATAGTTTTTATTATAATAAAATATGTTATGAGGATTTTAAAGATATGAAAATTGGTGTGGAGAAAGAGGACAAAATAAAAAGGAGATGGTTTGAAAATTATGATCCTGTTGTTTATATCTTTGCCGTAAATTTCGGTCAACTTTGACCGATTGTGTCTCAGGAACCACTCGTCATAATTAAACGTTTTTTCTTTTATAAGAAGCGTCCTGCCGCTGTCTTTCGAATACCGTTCTCACAATTTAATTTAGTTTAATATTTCCCGAGATATTTTATTTGTTTATAAGCCAAAAAATATTCATGAGGCCGCTTAAATAGTCCAATTTCAATTCTGTAAAGTACATTAGATAGGTATAGTGTCTTTTTATGGAAAAATCATAGTTATTCTTATGCATCATAATTACTGTCGCTATTATAGCGACCGTAAATTTTTAATTAACATTTCAATTGTTGTTAAACTGTTCATTCAATTTCTATCTGCTTCTGGAATTATAATATATATGGAAAGGGCTTTTAAGTTACCAAGTTATTTAATTATTTATTAACAACTACTTATCTAAAAGTTTAGTTAAAAATTAAAGATTTTGTTGGAAAAACTCGCTTTTTTCGGGGAAAGTTTTCGTCAAAGTAAATCGGAAAAAACACGTCTCTATGCAGAATTTAATTTCGGTGAATTTTTATTTGAGTGTTTTAGGTCTAAAGTTAAAATCTTTGGAGTTATAAAACAAAATTTGAAAAAACACGATTTTCGGGCGCCATTTTGTTTATAAAAAAAGTAGCACACTATCTGCGGACTTTGCATATCTATATTATTAATATATACAATCATAAGATTCGATTCCAGCAATAAAATTGCTGGTAAATAACTTTTCCCAAAAATGGCCTATTCTCCGATAATCAGCCCAGACTATCTGTCATGTGGGAATATACACCAACAGGGCCTCGATTTTTGACCCTTCGCTTCGTTATCGAACGTATTCGCTTCGTATCTGTTTAGTATACGAAGCAAATACGTTCGATAACTAAGCGAAGGGTCAAAAATCGAGGCCCTGACCGTTTACACCATAAACTTTTGACAGTTGTTTATTATTTACATGAATTTAATCAAATTAGTTTGATTTTTGTGGAATTAAAGGAATATTTTGTGGAATAACAATATATTAGGTGAATATTGGTAGAAATTTTGATGGTAATCAAATTATGTAAATCAAAGCATTACATACTATTTTGGTAGGTATTAGGTTCATTTTAAATTTCACAAATAGGTAGGTACCTATGCATTTTTTTTATTAGGATACTGAAACATTTAAAATTATTACGTACCTGTCGCTTTTAAAAACAATTTAAAAAGTCACTACAATAATAATTATAAACTTGCTTTTTTCTCTGCCATCACAACAATAATAACTAATATACACAACATTTTTGTGTATCCATAATCTCCATATTCAACAATAATTATTGACAGATGATTTTAACACCCAATCAGATCCCGTATAACGTTTGAGCGACTAATACCATACTGTCGGTGTGCGCATGCGCCAGGGAATGTAAAAATTCACCCTCGTGCCTAAAGAAGTATAACTTTAAAAAAAGAGAATATTTCGCCAAATGAACATCAAATCGAAAAACTGAAAAATACGTGTTCAATATTTTTCGAAAATATAACGATTTTTAACACTAAACACTACCCCCACAAAAGTGGGTGGGTTTTACTTTAAAATCTTAAATAGGAACCCCCATTTGTTATTGCAGATTTGGATTCCTTGCGTAAAAATAAGCAACTTTTATTCGAGAAATTTTTTCGAATTATGGATAGATGTCGTTATAACTGGAATATCTAGGCCATATAATGAGAGGGGAAAAGCACTCCGTGCTAAGGGTACTTAACTTTTTTTTCGGTTTTAGGACTTAATCTTCACAACGCAATAGGTCCCCATAAAGATCTAGTAACTGCAAATTTAGCATACTTGCCTCCTCTACTACTAAAATATGTCAAGTAAAAGAAGCGCACAGTATAAAAAAACTTAATCCGGATTATTATTTGAAACCAGTAATATTGTAATATAACCCAAATTTATTTATTTAGCATCTGTTTTGAGATGGACGTTGAGAGGTGACTCAAATTTTTTTGCAGAAATTGCTTGAAAATATCTTAACTAATAATATTTGAGTTATCCTCCCACTCAAAATGGTCCGGAACATTGTTTAAATAATCAAAATGTCAAAATATGAAGGAAAAATAAATTTTTTTATTGGTTTTTTGATTATAACTTCATAACTTCATAAGAAAAGTATTCATTTTCGAGAAAAGTTTTACTAACATAAAAGTTGCGTAATTAAATTTCCTACAATATAAAATTAGTTAAAAATTTAAAAAATAGTCACCCTTGTTGCAAAATAGCAATAATTTCGAAAAAAAAAACCATAGAAAAACAAGTATTCGAATTTTACGTTTTTCAACCATTTATGCTACACTTAGGACCTTTATATATTTTAGCCAGAAAAACTTTGTGATATGGTAAAATAACACTGTAAATTTCAATTAGATCGGTTTAATGCATTTTGCAAAATAAATTTTGCAATCCAGCTTTCGCAAAAAAAATTCATTTTTTTAAAATGTTGCAGGACTGAAAATAAAGCAGATAGCAACTTGAATTTTTTTTGTGCTTATAGAAGTGTACTGTATCTTTCATTTGCAATCTGCAAAATTAAAATCGATTAACTACCACGGCGTCAGGAAATTTTTTAAGTAAACATTAATTTTTGGTGCTACGCGCAGGACCAAAATTTCTTCCAATAATTATCTAATATATTATTTTGTTACTCTATATTTTGTTGTATTTTAATATTTTAATTCCACACAAATCAAACTAATTTTATTATTGTTTGTGAAATATTGTTTAAACAATTGCATATGTTTAAAAATAATAAACTTTTATTATTTGAGTTACAATATATGAACAAAGAAAGTTTTTTCTAAAAAAAGTGTTATTTCAAAGGATATAGTATGTGTTTTTATTTTGCAATAAACAAATTTATTTATTTATATTGAAATGCAATAAAAATTAAAATGTATCAGTCATTATCAAAGATCATTGGAATGCCCAATCATAGCAAACTATCTGCTGTCCTGCCGTAGCACCAATAATTATTGTTTATTTAAGAAAATTCCTGACACTGTGGTAGTTAATCGACTTTAATTTTGCAAATTGCAAATGACAGGTACAGTACACTTCTACATGCAAAAAAAATGTCAACTTGCTATCTGCTTTATTTTCAGTCCTGTAATATTTTGAAAAAATGAATTTTTTTTGCGAAAGCTGGATTGCAAAATTTATTTTGCAAAATATATTGAACCGATCTTAATTAAATTTACAGTATTGTTTTACTGTATCATAAAGTTTTTCTGACTGAAATATGAAGGTCCTAAGTGTAGCATAAGTTGTTGAAAAACGTAAAATGCAAATACTTGTTTTTGTATCGTTTTTTTGCAATTATTGCTATTTTGCAGCAAGGGTGACTATTCTTTAAATTTTTAACCAATTCTCTATTGTAGGAAATTTAATTATGCAACTTTTATATTAGTACATTTCTCGATAATGAATACTTTTAAAGTTATAATCAAAAAACCAAGAAAAAAATCGAATTTTTCCTTCATTGTTTGACATTTTGATTATTTAAACAATGTTCCGGACCGTTTTGAGAGGGAGGATAACTCAAATATTATTATTTGAGTTATTTTCAAGCAATTTCTGCAAAAAAATTTGAGTCACCTCTCAACGTCCAAATGTACTAATATTTTTATAGATGCGCCCTGGTCTATTTATCAATGTACAAAGAAGGATTTTGTTAACTAGAAAATAACACACGTTACTTACTTTCGTCTCCATATTACGTTTACAAAAGCAAACTCAGCGAGTGAAAAAAATATAAAACTTGTACAAGCTAAGAACCAAATTTCGCTCAGTTTTATGTATGAAACTTTGGGCAAATTTTTGCTTAAATTGGCGTTTAATGTAATAAAAGCAAGCATAGTTGAGGTACCTGTAAAGCCAAATGAAAATAAATTAATAAAATAACATAAAAATAAAAATAAAATTTCATTAGATATTAATAAATTAAAATAAAAATTAAATAAATAAATTAAAATTAAAGCGCAAATTAAACACCGCAAAGACCAAGGTGATGGTTGTCAGTAAGACGCCAATATAACCGGAAGTAGTAGGTAACACCTTATGGCGAACAATTAGAGAGAACTAACAGTATCACCTACCTTGGTTGTAATTTAAATGAGAACTGGAACATGAGTAAAGAAATTACATAGAATACGTATAGAGAATGCCAGAGCTGCATTCTTTATGATAAAGAAACTTTTATATGGAAACAATATTACTTTGAATCTGAAAATTAGATTAGTGAGATGTTATGTGTTCTCTACTCTTTTGAGTCTTTTGTACGGTGTAGAAGGTTGGACTTTAAACAGATACACTTCTTAAAAAATTGGAAGCCTGTGAATTCTGGGTGTATCGGAGAATCCTACGAATAAGTTGGGTGGATAGAGTTCGTAACGAAGTTGTTTTGCACCGGATGGGAAAAGTCACGGAAGTCGTCAGAACAGTTAAAAATCGAAAACTTGAATATTTCCAAAGCGACATGGTCATGTTATGCGACATCCAAAGAGATATAATATACTCCATTTAATAATACAAGGCAAGGTAGACGGAAGAAGCGGATCATGTCGAAGAAGAACGTCATGGCTTAAAAACCTGAGAGAATGGTTTGACAGATACTCTGCATCCCTTCTCCGAGCTGTCGTTAACAAAATTACTATTGCCAATTTGATAACCAACGTTCAATAATCGAGTACGAGTACGGCACATGAAGAAGAAGAAGAAATAAACTAAAATTACAAATTAAGGAACAAGATTTTATTAGACGATGAACGCTCACAAATTGGCATTGGAAGAAGAATAATTTAGGACCGATAGGAAAACAGTCACTCCATCAAAACGTAAATGAGAACGAATAATTTTTAATTAATTTTTCCAGCAGAAACATGATTATCTTCTTCTTTTAGTGCCTATAATATGAAAAGAATTAAAGACAAAAGTATAAATTGCAGCTATATAGACCATAGGTTACAAGAAGGAAAAGAAAAGACCAAAGAGGAATGTAAAAGGGCCATGCAAGAAAGAAATGAAGTACACAAGAAATACGAAAAGGAGAACTCGCGAAAGAAGAACAGTTTTTCAGAAAGCACGACGGAAAATATGGAGAAGAGAAAAAAGAAAATTCGAAAGAAATAAGACATGGAAAACGGATAATTTATATTCTTATAAGAGGAAGTAATGGAAGTTGTATAGGTACTTCTGTTTATTTAGTTCTTGACGCTTTATTTTACATTTTATTTTAATTTGACATTCAACTCCGATGCCATAAACGAATGTAATGCATGAAATAACACTGTACTGAGATAAAAAAATGTAATGAACTGTGGACAAATTTATAACTTGTCTTTTTAACTTAGGTAACACAGAAAGAATATCTTATTCCCAAAAAAGTATTCGTTTCGATTATTAAATAAAATGCTGAATAACTTGGTATACCATGACAGCATAAAGAGGCCTCGAAGATTGAAGGGGAGGACACAGGGGAGACAACCCAGATGCTGGCAATATGGTTTTCTTTGTACTATTTTGCATTCTTAACTCTAAATTTAGCGCCTACTATAATAGATGATATCAAAAGCTGCCTTTTGGATCTTTAGATCAACAAAGGCAAACAGTACAATACAATAATAATAAATTAAAAAAATTAAGCTGGATAAGTATGAACTAAAAGAATATTTTTTTGTTATAGCAAATCTAATTTGGTGAGTTGTGTTGTACACACTTGAATCTGTAAAAATGCTTGTATAAGAATAGTTTACATTAAGTACCAAATATAAAATCAAATTAGTATTTAGGACTTACCCAATACAACCCTGGGAGGAGAAGCATCAGCTTGTAGCCAAAAGGTAACCCACGATGTACATACCAATAGCATAGACGGTAGATAGTAATCCATTATATAATAACCAACTTCTCTCCTAAGATTAAATTTAAACACTATGGCACTATAATTTCCACTTTTGCCTAAAAAAAGGAAAAATATTTTTGAACATTACCTACTTAAGATGCCTATTTCACAGAAAGTAAACCTTGTTCTTAGATAAAAGGAAATTAAGAGTAATAACAAAGTTTTACTGGAATCAAAGAGCACCAATTGTGATAGATACTGAACTCAGTTCAGAAATTGAAATCGGGAGAGGAGTTAGGTAGAAATGTATTATAATAGAAACTATTAACAACATAAGATACGCAGTATCTTGATGAGCAACTCCAACTACAAAACAAAACAAGCTCCTTCTGTGTAAAATATAAGCTAAAAATGAATACAAAAAAGACTAATGCCTGGTTGCACCCACAGATCATAAGCTTAAGACATGCTTTAAGCTCAGCTTATGAAACATAAGTATTGCACCATTGAGTCTTATAGATCAGTTTTTAGCTTACCATAATGGATTTCCACGTGGATTGCATAGATAAGAATCGAACATTATGGTGCAACGTAAGTGAGACTTAAAACGGCCCTATCTATAAGCTGAGCTGGGTTAAGCTGGAGCTTAAGATTTGTTGGTGCATATATATACTAAGGATTTCCATAGTTTTGACGGTATTCCTTCACTCAACCGTTCTCTTCAGCTCTTTCTGTCTTGCCAGTACCCTTCCCGTAGATTTCTTCTCTCCATTGCTTCGTCCACTTCATCTCTGAAGGATCTTCGGGTCTGCCTATCTTCCTTTTTCCTATCGGGCTCCACTCTGTTATTCGGTTTATCCACCGAATTTGGTCTGCTCTTCTGACATGTCCGTACCAGGTTAATCTCTTCTGTTCGATGTAGTCTATTATGTCTGAGTTCACTCCCATTCTTCTCTTAATCTCTATGTTATTTATTCTATCTCTCCTTGTTACTCTGCAGCTTATCCTTAGGGATTCCATCTCTGTTGCTCTTATTTTATTTTTAGTTTTCTTATTTATTGTCCAATTGTCACACCCGTAAATGAGGATACTTCTTGTCATGGTATTATACATTCTTCTTTTTGTTTTTATGCTGATGTTCTTATCCCACAGTATCGGGTTCAATTTTCGTATGCAGTCTCTTGTTTGTCTTAGTCTATTTTTTATATCTTCCTCCGTTGTTCCTTTGTTTGATAGGTATTATAAAACCTAAATACTTGTACTTTTCCTCTGATTTTTTTAACTTCGTCTATTTCCAGTTGATTTATCTCTCTATTCTCCGTTGTTAGGTATTCAGTTTTCTTTAGGTTTATTTCCATCTCATTTTTTGTATATTCCTGTTCCAGTTTCCTCATCATAAAACTGAGGTCATCATTGTCTTGTGCGATCACTATTTCGTCGTCAGCAAAACTTAGGGTATATAGATATTCATTCCTTACTGGTATACCCATTCCTTCGCACTTTCTATTCCATGGTTTCAGGGTATTTTCCAGGAATATTTTGAATAGGGTAGGGGATGTAAAACAGCCCTGTAGTAGTCTCTTTGTCGTCTTAAATGGACTGCATATTCGATTGCCCATTTTGATAGCTACTGTCTTATTTTTGTAGAGTGCTTTTACTACTTTTATTAATCTTCGTGGGATTTCGATGTCTTCCATTGCTTCCCATAGCTTGGTTCTAGGTATCGAGTCATACGCCTTCTTAAGATCTACAAATGCCAGATGGACGGGTCTATTTTTGGCCATTCGTTTTTCTATTAGTTGTTCGACCGTGTAAATATGATCCAAGCATGCTTTCCCCGCTGTGAATCCTGCCTGGTCTTCTCCGATTTTATCCTGTATATATATTTCTAATTTTTCCTTTACGGTCTTTCCAAACAATCTGCCTATAGATGATATTATACTGATTCCTCGATAGTTTTCGCAGTTTTTTCTATTTACTTTCTTATATATTGATGTCATATATGCTTGAATCCATTCTGCCGGTAAGTCTTCTCCATTTAGTGCTCTGTCAAACATTTTGTGTATCATGCGGAATAGCTTTTCCGCTCCGTTCTATATCAATTCATTTGGTATTCCGCCGCCGGGGCCTTCTGCTTTTTTGTTCTTTAGTGTTTTGATCGTTCTTTTCACCTCAGCCAGGCTTAATTCGATTTCGTCATGTGTATAGATTTCTATTCCGTCGCTTTCTATTTCTTTGAATTGGGGGCGACTTTCGGTTAGCAATTTTTTATAGTATTCTTGCCACTCGTTTTCTTTGATTTGACCGATCTTGATTTTCTGAATGATGACTCTGAATTTCTCGTTGTTCTATTTCTGTGCATGTTTTTTCCTATCTTTCATTTTTTTCTTTTGCTACTTTTCTTTTTACTTCTTTATTTTTTTCCCTGTAGAGTTCCATGTGCTCATAGTTTTTTGTGTTCAGGTTTTTTATATGGAGTTCCTTCTTTTCTTTTATGCATTTCAGTGTGTCTTAGTTTAATTTTGTATTTTGGTGGGTGTATTTTTAATCTTTTTCTCCAAGAGCTTCTAGGGCTGCTGTCTTTATGCAGGTTTTTATATGTTCGTAAGTCTTTTCTAATGATTCATACCTAAACGCTTCTAGCTTTTGCTCCAATCTTGTCTGGTCCAAGTTTGTATAAGTTTTTATGAAGTCTTCTTCTAATAAGTTAATGTTGAATTTATTTTATTTTATTGAGCACACATTGACAGGTATTGTCGGAGTCGTAGATTCGTCAGTATCTCCCAAGGTCGGTTTCTGTTGGGTCCATATAAAGGGGAATATCATCCCAGCGATTACTAGTTTGTGATCTGTGCCGCATTCTTCGCCTCGTTTTACTCTCACATCCTTTATTTCTTTCGAGCTTTCTTGGTTTACTATAACATAATCAATAATAGGCCTCAATTTTCTTGTTTCTTGTGTCAATGTGTATTTATGTATGTCTTTATGTTTATAGAATCCGTTTGTGATCTTTAAATGGTTTATTTTGCATAGTTCAATCACTCTCTCTCCGTTATCGTTTATTACATCTTCTCCAAATCGACCTACTCTTCTGTCGGTTTCTTTTCTTCCTGTTCTTCCATTCAGGTCACCGGCAATAATTATTTCTTGATTCTTCTTTCTCTTTTTGATTTCTTCTTGCAGTCGTTCTATGAATTGTTCTTTTTCTGGGATTGAGCTGTCTTCTGTTGGACCGTATACCGCTAGTAAGATAATTTGTCGTCCGTATATTTTTAGGTTAAGTTTTTCAATCCTTTCATTTATTGGTTCCCAGTTTTCGATATCATGTTCCTATTTTTTTTTTAGTATAATTGCAACTCCTGCTTTTGCCCTTTCTTGCTTGTCTATTCCGCTCCAACAGTGAATGACTTCTCCTATTTTCTCGGTAAAGTTTCCTTTCTTTTTCGTCTCGGTCGTTATCATTATATCCAGATTCATTCTTTGGAACTCTGCTATTGCCTCTCTATCCTTTGTTCGCCATCCTTGTACATTCCATGTGCCGAGTGCGAGTTTCCTCTGGCATTTTTTGTTGCTGCAACCAGGCATAAATGTATAATAATAACAAAGAAAGAAATATACAAACAAACATATATTTGGGAGATTGGGAGATGTACCGAGAGAAAGGGTTTATAAATACAAATACTTGGGAACTTAAATTTCAGAAAATAATGATCAAACTACAGAAATTATGGCCAGGATAGAAATTGGTAAGAATGCAAACAATTCTCTGCAATAAAGATCTTACATTAGAATTGAGAGTAAGAGCTCTGAGATGTTACGTCTTTTCGATAATGCAATATAGACCTGAAAACTGGGCACTGACACAAAGACACATAAATAAACTACAGTCATTTTAACTGTGGTGTTTCAGAAGAATCCTAAGAATAACCTGCACATATAAGAAAACTAATACGAAAGTATTGCGAAAATTGGGCAAAGAATATGAAATAATAAACACAATAAAAATAGGTAAATAGTTACAATATCGTCGCCTGAAAGCAACAGTAGGATATGTCAAATATTGTAGTTTCGAGAAAAACGCAATTGAAATTTTTACGAATTTTTCATTACCTAATAACTTTTTTATATTTGAATGGATTTACATGGAATTTTGTTTGAGTATATAACTTTACAGGCCTTACATAAATATTTATATTAATTCATAAAAAAGTGAAAAATAATTGGAAAAAAAGTTACTTGTCCTACTGTTGCTCTAACAGTTAATCTGTTTTTTTTAACGATATCCGTAAATATGTGTTATAAAGTGAGGACGTTTGAGTTGGAATAAATTCAATATCTCTAGAATGGGAGCATTTGGAGAGAAATGCTGAGACAGGTCGATTTTTATTTTTAAATTATGACTTTTTACCATATATATCATACTACCGACATCATCCATCTGGTCGTGATGACGTAATCGATGATTATTTTAAATGAGAGTAGGGGTGGTGCGATAGTTCATTTGAAAGGTTATTTAATTCTCTATTCATTAATGTAAACGTTAACATAATTATTTATACAGGGTGCCCAAAAAATTTTTTTGTTTGTTAAATTAATTGACACAAAAAGAAGGGTGTATGTAATTCATTTACTTTAAAATACATTTGAGTGCTGTCAGAAAACAAAAAGAAATGTTTATTTCATAAAAAAAACATTGTTTCCGCTTAAATTCAATGTTAAATCTGCCACCCACCTGTCGCTTAGCAGCTTGAACATTGAATTTAAGCGAAAAGCAATGTTTATTTTTGAGATAAACATTATCACCTGTTTTTCTGACAGCAGTAAAATGTATTTTTAATTAAATAAATTACTTACATTCTTCTTTTTGTGTCAAATAATTTAATAAAAAAAATATTTTTTGAACACACTGTATAAATAATTATGTTAATATTTACATTACTGAATAGAGAATTAAATAACCTTTCAAATGAGCTATAACACAACTCCTATTCTTATTTAAAAAAATCATCGATTACGTCATCACAACCAGATGGATGACGTCAGTAGTATGATGTATATGGCAAAAAGTCATAATTTAAAATTAAAAATCGAACTGTCTCAGGATTTCTCTCCAAATTCACCCCTTCTCGAGATAATTAATTTATTCCAACTCAAACGTCCTCACTGTATAAACTTATATTTGTACTGAAGTTTTGTTTAAAATTTTACGCATTTTATTATAAAAAACAAAACAATTTTGTTCAAACATTTTGTTTAAACATTTTATTAGATAAATTATAAACTCAATATACATGTTTTCCGACAATTTTAAAACTCGACAACGAAAATGACAAACAAAAGAGAATGGAAAATTAATCAGAATTAGTTGTGGTCACATCGGATGCAGACTAAATATTGACTTATACTTATACTAGATATTTTAGATTTTTTATAACTTAAATTGGCTGAGGCTGAATTATTCATTTTTATTCTCACAATACAACTTTTAATATGAATGTAATAGTAGAACTGTGGTAAGATTTCTGAAGATAATAAATATTGTGGGTGCAAGCCGTTTAATATAAACAAAGACAAATATTCGCAATTCGGCAATAACTACATTAACAGTAGAATGTGCGTAAGATAACTTACTGTTGCATTAATATTTGTGACCAAAATTAGTAAACGACCAAATACAACAGTAGGATATGTATGTTGTCTTAGTGTTACATTATAGCAAATGAGTTAAAAAAATTAAGCTACACAAGGATATATAATATTATGAAAAAAGTATTCCACTTTTTATTTATCTTAGTGTTACACTCAACAGAAGGGTTTATTTCCAATCATTTGAAATGGTTATCCCAAAAGTCATTTTTTTTACATATCCTACTGTTGCTTTGAGGCGACGATATATAGGACACGTAATGAGAGGAGAGCCATAATAACTGGTTTAAATGCAGTTCCCTAGAACGGTAGATAGAGTAAAGATAGTGATTATCTCCGATTGGGAAACGACACTTAAAGAAGAAGAAGAAGACTTCAGGTTATCTGAACAAAAAACTGTTTCATATTTGAATTTGAATTGATAGTATTGCTGCCTCAACTTATCTAATTCGTATTTTCTATTTGTTGTTCTTAGTTCCCAAAACGATTCTTTCACTTATGCCTGATTGCACCAACCAGTGGCGTACTGAGCATGGTTCCATGGGTTCCGCGAAACACCCGCTCTAACCCGATTTTTGCTTCTTTTTTCTAATTTGATGGGGACATTTTGAACTACGCAAATATATACTAGAAAATGTAACTGCTTAATACATTTTTATTTTTGTGCACGTACAATACTTATAAATAAAAACGAAGAATCAGTACCTATTTTACCCCTAGGCCCTTGAGGCCCCTTTCTCAGGCCCGCATTTTAGTGGGGTCCGAAAAGATCATCAAAAGAAATTTTTTATTGCAAAAACAAAATAAATTTTTAAAATTATTTCACTTAACAAACAGGATATGATACACATAAAATGAACAATAAGAGTTTTCTTCATAAACCATAAAAACGTTTTTATCATAAAACTGCAATAAGGGTAGGTATGTAGATTGCCTTGTCGGCAATGTCGTTATCAATATCAATAAGTAAATTTGTTAGACACCACTCCGAAGGATTAACAAGAGGTAACATTAATAATAGGTATTGTCACGTTTCGTCAAAATATTGATTCAAAATGAACTTTTAAATTTAATAGTTAGTTATATTTTGATTCCGTTTTCTGGAAAGATAAAGTATTGCTTGCTCGTGTTATTTTTCAGTCATGTGATTTTTAAGTTAGTTCAAGAAATCTATCCATTAATAATTTAGTCGTTTTATTGAATTTCTTAAAAAACTTATTTTTCTTTACTAAGTAATCGTTTCGTTATTATTATCAGTTACAAACATTTAAGTGGCAGTGAAAAACGAAAAAAGCAAAAATTAAGAGAACAAGAACGGCATGCACAAAAAGATGCAATATTTTCATATTTTACATCCCACAACAGTGCGCAAAAAGGAAGTTCGTCCTTCCATCCTGTTGCTGATCAATTTATGGTGACTAGTGAAAGTGATAGTGAAAATAAATTATGTGACGAAGGGCGAGGTGCAATCAAAGAAAATGATGACTCCACTGTTGACTTTCAAGCGACTTCACCTGGTACAAAAACATCTCCGTCATCTGCTATAGAAAACAACAATGTAAGTAACTCTTTTCCTAACGATATTAGTCCTGTCGCCAGGGGGGGTACAACGGCCTCGTTAATTCAGATGGACTTACCCAAGTTTTTTTTATGTATTTTGACCCGTAGAACACGAATTTTTTGGGTAACAGTTGATCCGGATGTCGATAAGATTGTTATAGACCAAGAACTTGAGGAATCAAATAACAGCGATTTTTGGCAAAACAAAACAATATTTTGTATTTTTTGGGTCATTTTAAGCAAAAAATATTTTTACAAGTTTTTTAGTAGGATGCACAGTTTTCGAGATAAACGCGGTTGAACTTTCAAAAAATCGAAAAACTGCAATTATTTTTAAACCCGAATAACTTTTGATTAAAAGATAAAATAGCAATTCTGCTTAGCGCCTTTGAAAGTTCAAGTCAAATTATGTCGGTTTTGATTATTTGCATTGCTAAAAATTTATTGTGTTATTGTTAAACAAAGCTACAAACAACTAGTGCGTGAGTGATGTTTCTATGATTTCTCATTTAAAATCGAACGAGTAGGTAGAATAGGTACTAGTGCAATCAAGACTATTTCTACGTTACATGCGTTAAAACGCATGTAAAAGCACGGGAAACCCTACGTGTTTATAGCTTTGTTAAACAATAAAAAAATAAATTTTTACCAATGCAAATAATCAAAACCGATATAATTTGACTTAAACTTTCAAATGCGGTAAGCAGACTTGCTATTTTATTTTTTAATCAAAAGTTATTCGGGTTCAAAAATTGCAATTTTTCGATTTTTTTAAAGTTCAACCGCGTTTATCTCGGAAACTGCATCCTACGAAAAAACTTGTAAAAATATTTTTTACTTAAAATGGCCCAAAAAATACAAAATATTGTTTTGTTTTGCCAAAAATCGCTGTTATTTGATTCCTCAAGTTCTTGGTCTATAACAATCTTATCGACATTCGGATCAACTGTTACCCAAAAAATTCGTGTTCTACGGGTCAAAATACATAAAAAAAACTTGAGTAAGTCCATCTGAATTAACGAGGCCGTTGTACCCCCCCTGGCGACAGGACTATATAGGGGATTGGCCAAAACATTTAAATCTTGAATTTCAACAATATTTTATAAATAATCAACCGAATCAAAATATTGATAAAATTGGTGAGTGTGTTACACAATTAGATAATAATAAAACCAGACATTTACAAAGTGCGATGTGTTATAAAACGAAAGCTAATGGGGAAGACAGTCTTCGCGAGTGGTTAGTGAACAGTCCTAAATGTAAAATTGTTTTTCTAACTTCCGATGGGTATAATGACGAAAAATATCAATAGGACAGTTATTCAATATGAGTGATCTGCTGAGCATATTTTCTCAATTGGTACGTTAGTCACGAGAAGTAGTACAGCAGGACAAATTGTAACATTAATGGAAAAAAATATTTATAAGAAAAGGAACATTGGAGAAATGTTCTTGTTTGTCCCTTTGACGTACAAATGTGAACATGTGTCTCCCGTTTTTTCGAAATCCTGAAAAAACTAGTTAATATTTTTAAAAAATTTTAACGCAGAATGAACGACTACATTATTAACGAGGACCCAAAATCCCTTAGAATAAATAAAAAATTTCTTTTGAATGAGACATTTGAAATTACAAATCCCACTAAAACTTATATTTTTTTTTCACCCCTGTAACTGATTAAATAAACATTAAAGAAGTTTTCAGGGACTTTCGGCCCTCGGCACTAACCTAATCTTTCATTCTGCGTTTAAATCTTTTAAAAATACCTTATTAGTTTTCAAGATTCGAAAAAAATTAATGCATTAAAAATGCATTGGAGCCGAAATTTTCGCCTATTCCCTTAAATGTTGGCGAAAATTGCTTTATTAATTTCTTTTTAAGAAAATCTCGTCGTTTCATTAAATATATCAACCCCACCGTTATCCAAGGTTTCATTTTTGCTATTTTTTTTATTTAATCTGTTTATCTCCCTAGGGGTTTGTATGTAATTATCTAACTTATTTATAAATGTATCATACATAATATTATGTATATGCAATTTGAGAAACTATTTTGTTCATTTCTTAAAAGCTGTTTTAGTTTTACGATATTAAGGTTTTTAATTATGACTGCAGATTTAGATGTAGAAAATTTTTGAGTTTTATTATTTTTTATAAAAACAGCTGGAATAAAGTGATCAGTCATGTCAGTATGAAAAACAATAGGATTAATATTAATTTACTGTTTTAAATTAGTTTGAGTTTTTATGAATATATGATGATTTATAATTTAATGTTCATTAAAAACTTTTGATATACAATGTGTGTTTTTATTGGGCCGTGAGTCCGTGTATAGAGAAGAGCAGCCACAGACAAGCAAGGGTGGAGGAAAAAAATAAAGGAGGCCAAGGCTCAATTTGGGCTGTAGTGCCGTGGAAGAAGAATTTTTCATTGGGCGGGGGCCCTGCGTCTTAAGTGGAACCAGGGCCCGCGGATCTATCAGTACGCTACTGGCCCCAACAGATTTTGAGCTTAAGATGTGCCTAAGCTCAGCTTACGAAACATATGCTTTACACCTTTTGGAAAAGGAAGCTTGCCGAGTACTTATTAATTAGGTATATTTACTGGGAGACATAATTCATATGCAACGCTTCGTGACGACCATTTTATTAGACTACTTCAACTGTCAATATTGCCAACCTGATTTACATATACTTGGGGATCAGGATAGCTAACATTTCAATACCCCCTCTCAATTTATACAACATTTACATAAATAGTAAATTTGGATGAATTGTCGACTAAACAACAATCTTGACTCTAACCAAGTCTTGACAAAAATTGAACTAAATGAAATCATAAAAACATACTTATACATCCTACATTACTCAGGTTACAACTCATACATATATAGAAAAATATTCAAAAAAAATAACTTTCATTAACTCAAAAAATATTAACATGAGAATATGATAAAAAATAAAAAAAGCAAATAGATAATTCACATGAGTTGTGCCTAAAGTATAAAAGTACTAATCTATAAAAACTTTCAACATTCTTGAATTTTGATCAAAGTTCTGAGACGTGAGAATATTTCATTTGAAGGAGCTTTAGTGAAAATATCAGCACAGTTTGATTTTGTATTTATGTACTGTAAAGTTTTTTGTGAACAATAACTCACAACATGTAACAGTCGATGAAATATATTCGGCCTCAGTACTGCTCAATGAAACAGTGCTCTGTTTCCTTGAATACCATGAAACTGGATTGTCTAGAAAATATACTATACCTCCTGACATGCTTTTTCTATCATTTACATTTGCTGCCCAATCTGAGTCTGAATATGCAAATATTAAAGGTTTTCTTTTTATATTTTTACTGTATATAAGACAGAAATTAATTGTATTTTTTTAAATATCTAATAATACGTTTAGCAGCTTTCCATAATATATCATCACGACAATCGAGAAATTGACTCAAATAAGAGATTGAAAACATTATGTCAGGGCGACTACCCAATGCAATATATATTAAGCTTCCAATTAATTGCCTATAAGGCACATTGACAGAGATTTGATTATTAGCATTAGTTTTGTCAACCTGAAAACCTGTTTCCATTGGTGTTTTGCTAACATTGCAATTCGTCATATTAAATTTCTCAATTATCTTATTGATTAAGGGTTTTTGAGAAATATACATTTTTACATCATTTTTATTTACAGAATATTCAAAATCAATACCCAAAAAGTTGTTTACACAACCAAGATTTTTTGCGTTAAACTCACTTTTTAAACTTTCAATAATTTTTTGAATCGAATCGCTATCTTCACCGCACAATAGGATATCATCGACCCATATACACATACACACATTTTTCTTTGTATAAACGCAACAGTCACTTTCCGCACTTTTAAAACCAATTTTGATTGCCCATTTGTTGAATCGTTGGTTCCAGCATTTGGGTGATTCTTTTAGTCCATGTAAAGCCTTTTGTAGTTTGAGAACTTTGCTTTGTCGTTTATAACCCTTAGGACAATGAATATAAACATCATGTTGTAGCACTCCGTTGATGAACGCTGAAGGAATGTCTAATTGGTATACCTTCCAGTCGTTATTGAGAGCCAGTGATAATAAAATTCTTACACTTGCCATCTTAGCTACCGGTGAATATATATCTAAAAACACTTCTTCTTCATAACCCTTGGCGACTAAGCGAGCTTTTTTCGTGCCATCACTTTTTGTTTTAAATACCCATTTTGTATTTATGATTTGTTGATCATGAGGTATTTTTGTGGCTTCACTCCACGTGTTCATTTTTTCAAGACATTCTAGTTCTGTTTCTATTGCCTGCTTCCATTCATCCTCCTCTACTGCTTCTTCATAAGTTACTGGTGTTGATGTAACTAAGCAATATGCATAATAAAGTTCATAGTCTTTGAACTTGGAAGGTTGTTTTATTTCTCTATTGGAGGAAGTAATTTTGGTATTTTGTAAATTTACTGGTTCTTCATCTTGTGAATTAATTTCAGTAGTGTTTCTTAATGTTTGGACTGTACTTTCTTCATAATTTGTTTCAAATGTTTCCAATTCATTTTGGCTTGGTAAAATTTCCTCAACATTTTGATTATTCGACGATATTTCTGGAGAATATTTATACTGTGTTTCATCGAAAACAACATCTCTTGAAATTTTGATTTGCTTGGTCAGTGGATTCCAAATTCTATAACCAGCACCACTGTATCCAACCATTACACCTTTACTTGCTCTTGGTTCTAATTTACTTTGCTTTGGTAGGTTGTAGTACCATACTTTTGAACCAAAAATTCTAAGTTTAGACAAGTCAAGTCTGCCTAAGTATATTTCTGCTGGTACTTGTAATTCAATTGCTCGTGATGGAGTTCGATTAAGCTGATAAACAGCTGTTCTAACTGCTTCTCCCCACAAACTCTTTGGAAGATTTGTTTCTACAAACATTGCTCTTACTTTGTCTAAAATAGTACGATTAAGTCGTTCGGCTATACTATTCTGCTGAGGTGTGTACCCTGCAGTAAATTCTTGTACTATACCATGTTGTATACAATAGTTTTTAAAATATTTAGAAGACATCTCTCCACCTTTATCCATTCTTATTCTAGATACTCTCCTGCCTTCTGCAGCTAATTTTTCAATATGATTAATAAGATGTGATTCGCTTTCGCTTTTTCTTGTCATTAAATATACAACACTAAAATGTGAGAAATCATCAATAATTGATAAGTAATACTTTTCACCAGAAAATGTGGGATCTTTGGATGGTCCCCAAGTATCAACATGTAAAAGTTCCCCAACTCTAGAGGATTTTTTGTATATAACTTCTTTAAAAGGTTGCCTTGTGGCTTTTCCTTGTTGACACGAGTCACATAGTTTATCTGAATAGGGAAGTCCCAACAATTGTAGTCCCCTTCTATTTACGTGTCCTAAACGTAAATGCCATAAGTCTTTATCGCTATGCTTTGCTACTAAACTAGATTGAAAATTATTTAATTGAAAATTTGCAGCAAATAAGTTACTCTTATGTTTATAGCAAATAAGTTTAAAGTTCTTTTTTCTTATTTCAGCCACATTTTCTTTAAATACTACTGTGAAACCTAAACTGTTTAGTTTACTGACTGATAATAAATTATATTCTAGTTCATTTAAAATGAGAACATCAATGTTAATAGGAGTTTCATTGTAATAAACTTTTAATTTACCTTTTGTACGAGCCGTCATCACTCTTCCATCTGCTATTTTAATGCCAACAGGCTCAATTTCAATAATATTACTTATAAATTGTTTATATTTATTGCTGCACATATTCTGTGATGCTCCAGAATCTATTATAAACGAAATTTGGCTGTCATCATTCTTGAGATTTTCAGCTGGTAGGGCTGTGATAAAACTTACTTCGTCTTCGGCTACATGGATATTCTGTTTACCTTGTGTATCATTATTGGCTCTTCTGCCACGGGAATAGTTATTTCCTCGAAAAAATCTCCCTCGATTATTGTTACCTCTATAATTATTATTGTTTTTTCTGAAACAATTGGACACTAGATGGCCTTCAAGTCCACAAAATGAGCATCGGGGTTTTTTATTGTATTGCTTCGCATAAAAAGAGGATTCTTCACTTTCTTGTACATTATTTTTCAGCTTCAATTCTGCATCTAATAATTTTGCTTTAACGAAATCAACAGATAGTTTATCATTTGAAGTTTCTAGGACAGTAATAACGGTGTCAAACGTATCTGTCATTGTCAACAAAAGGTGACATACCTTGTCATCTTCTTCGATTGTAGTTCCAGTCGATTCAAGCTCTCGGATTAAAGAATCGAATTCAACGAAAAATTTTTGTAAATCGATACCTTGTTTATATTTCAACGTTAACAACTTTTTCCGCACATATAAACGAGAAAGAATACTTTTTCTTTCAAACACTTTTTCTAAACTTTTTATCATTTCGAATGCTGAGTCACAGTCACGAATATATTCTAAATGTTCATCTGTAATGCATGTGACAATGATCGATCTTGCTGTTGCATCATGCTTTTTATGTTGATTTTGCTCGTCTCTTGATAATTGTGTGAATTGCGTTGCAGTTACTTCAGTGGTAATAAAATCTTTAACACCTTTGGCATCTAGAAGATTGCCTAATCTAAATTTCCATGACGAAAAGTTCGTAGATGTTAATTGCGGATACAAACTCACGGTTGAATTCGCGCCATTTAAACCTTGGACTGCCATTTTTTTGCGGTCACTCACAACACTGCCGGTCGGTATAAACAGCAACACTAAAAAACTTTACTTCTTATTGAATGTACTCTTGGCATGTAAAACTGGAGTCCATAACCTTTTGGAAAAGGAAGCTTGCCGAGTACTTATTAATTAGGTATATTTACTGGGAGACATAATTCATATGCAACGCTTCGTGACGACCATTTTATTAGACTACTTCAACTGTCAATATTGCCAACCTGATTTACATATACTTGGGGATCAGGATAGCTAACATTTCAATAACACCATCACCATTGAGTCTTAGATCAATTTTCAGCTTGTCACAATAGATTGCCACGTGGGTGGCATCTTAAACTTTGTCTCAGTTAAGACGGGCTTAGATAAGAATCGAAAATTTTGGTGCAACGTAAGTGAGACTTAAGGCGGCCCTATCTATAAACTGAGCTGGGCTAAGCTGGAGCTTAAGATTTGTTGGTGCAACCAGACATTAGTTTCTTATGTTTGGTACATGGTACATCGTTTCTATCCTGGACATAATATGTATGCCTAAGATTATATGAATATGGATTGAAAAAAAAAGAAGAAAAAATTCTTCTTCGTGTTCTTTCTTCACTTTTGCACTGGTATCCAAGCCAAAAGTAAAGAGAGAAAAAGAAGAAGTTTTGCTGTAATATCAGGAATTGCTAATAATTACGGACATTGATATTTAATTTAAATGTCATTATGGTGTCGAAAAACAAATATTCTAAAAATTTTCCTTTAAAGACTTACAGAAAGAGAACAATAAAAATTGTTTATTTTAAAGTAACAAAGAATAAAAAGCCTTATTTAATGAAGAACAGTTCCAAAAGCACGATTATTGGTAAAGATCAGTTAGAAGTTAGTTATTTGCCAAAAAGTGAAATTAGCCCAAAAAAACTTTGTAAAATTTTAAATTATAATACTCATATCAAGAGACAGAAACAAGAGGAATACGTGACCGAATTTATCATTATATGTTTTGTAATTGTTTCCTTATTTCTAGTACTTTTTTTATAATATACATTGATACCAGTTACCACCAAATATGTGCTTATCTTTAATAGGGCAGTCAATGAGGGTATTTGGCTCCGAATTCCATCCTACTACATCGATTTACTTGATATTTCACAGTAAGTAGGGAATAGCTCAAGAAACAAAGTCTCCCCTACCTACTATGACGTTTTTATCTTGGGGGGCGGTTCCCACCCCTTCAAGAGGGTGGAAAATTTTTTGGCCAAAATAACCACGGAAGTGGCTAGCGAACCTAATTCTAAGAAAAAACCAGTTCTATAATCTTTTTTTGAAAGCTCAATACTTTTTGAGTTATTCGTAGTTGAAAATTGGCCATTTTCACTGAAAAATTAGATCTTTTCGGACAGTTTCTTGCGAATACCTTAAAAACTATGCATGTAACTAAAAAAACTATATAAAATATTTCAGTAGCTTATAAAAAACAAAGAGAATCTATCACAAATCTTCTAGTTATAATACCAAAAGAGATATGGTAGGTGAAAAAAGTTTGTTTTTTTGGTGCATGCTCAAATCAGTGTATTCAACATGAAATACCAGAGAAACCATAAGTGTATAATGCTACCAATACCTTTTGTAGTGCTTGAACAGACCTTTAAAATGAGTAATATTAAATGTCGATTACATTAAATCTAAGCGAGATATGCTGCAAAAAAAATTGGTGACTAATGTATGATAAGAAAAAATGAGTATATTTAACCCCTCATTTACCAGAATCTAAATACATCGCTTTTCTCCTATAATACCTTTTATTATAGTGTTATTTCTATGTTCAAAAAGTTGAAAGGATTTAAAATTGGTTTTTGAAAAAAATAAGATCAAATTATAGAGCGCATTTTTAAATTTTCTCAAAAATCTTCCTTTTTCTTCATGTACCTAACTCGAAAATAATAAGAGATACAGCAATGAAAAATAAAAACAATATTGTTATCTAAAAAATCCTACATTTTTGTAAGTTATCTTTTTATCGTATCTCTTATCATTTTCAAGTTACATAGAGAAAAAGGAAGATTATTGAGAATTTGATAATTTGATCTTATTTTTTTCAAAAGACATTATTTTAAACCCGGCCAACTTTTATAGGAATATAAAAATAACACTATAATAAAAGGTATTGTAGAAGAAAAACGATTCAGTTAAATTCTGTTAGATGAGGGGTTAAATATACTTCTCATTTTTTCAATGTACATTAGTCATCAATTTTTTTGCAGTATATTTCACATTTAGTTTGAACAGACACTGAATATTGCTCATTTTAAAGGTTTTTTCAAGCACTACAAAAGGAATTGGTAGCATTAAATACCTAAAATCGACCGTCCCTCTGTTATTTTAAGTTGAATACACCGATTTGAGCATGCACAAAAAAACAAACTTTTTTCACCTACCATATCTCTTTTTGTATTACATATAACTAGAAAATTTATGAAAGAACAAATCTCTTTGTTTTTTATAAGCTACAAAAATATTTTATATAGTTTTTTTTTAGTTAGATGCATAGTTTTTAAGGTATTCGCAAAACACCGTTCGAAAAGGTGTTATGTTTCAATGAAAATGGTAATAACTCAAAAGTATTGAGTTTTAAAAAAAATATAGAACAGTTTTTGCTTATAATTGGGTTCTCTGGCAACTTCCGTCGTTAATTCAACCAAAAAATTTTCCGCCCCCAAGATAAAAGCGCCACAGTATATAGGGTAGACTTTGAATTAGCAGATAAGTAGAGGCTATTTCCAAAAGTTCATTAATATCCATGCAGTAGGATATAATTCAGAGATATCCAATATCCTGTTCTTGCTCTCATTGACTGGCGTATTTTATAAAGCGGCTACTCGAATTTCTTACAACATTATACCAAACATTTATACCGCCACTTTTTTGAGTGGGCCATAGAAAAATGTAGGTAACTATACAATATTTTGAACTTACCTTGTCCACCTTGATAAAATTGATTTGGCAAAATATGCGATTCTGTCCAACTCTCCTCTATAATAAACTCGGTCAAATGAAGATTTTTTCCTATCGTAAATGGAGAATCGGTTTCCCATTCTATAGCTAGATCAGTTGCATTATAGGCCCCTAAAAATTATAATATCTTGATACCAATGATACGTACATATTCTTTTCATAATATAAACAAGCACTTTATGGAATACTTAGTACACAGTTCTTTTAATAATTTCCTGTTTATAATTCGTCACTAGATTTTTTTAAACGTAAGAAGTTTTACTATTTTATACTTAAATAAAGTAGTAAGTTTGTTTTTTATCTATACAATGACAATTATACAGTGAGGACGTTTGACTTGAAAAATATTCATTTTCTCGAGAATGGGTGACTCTAAACAAAAATACCGAAACAGGTCGATTTTTATTTTTAAATTATAATTTTTTGGCATATATCTCATACTAGTGACGTCATCCATCTGGGCGTGATGACGTAATCGATGATTTTTTTAAATGAGAAATGTGGTCGTGTATTAGCTCTTTCGAAAGGTTATTCAATGTTCTATTCACTAATATAAACATTAACATGATTATTTATACAGGGTGCCCAAAATTTTTTTTTGAATTAAATTAATTGAGATAAAAAGAAGAATGTACAAAAATATAATTTATTTAATTCGAAATACATTTGACTGTTGTCAGAAAAAAGGAAAAAATGTTTATTTGATAAATACATATTAAAAAATCCACCAGGAAAAGAAAATGTTTTTCCTGTAGTTGGCTGTATACCATCAATCACAAAAATTGGAAAAAAATCCTTTGTAAAAGGTATACAATTTTATTAAAATCCCTTTTAAGGGCTACATCACAACAAAACGTTTTCGATTTTATAAAACATCATCATCAGTGTTAGATAAACTGGATGCTAGCTGAGCCACCAAAGAGAAATATTCGGATAAAAACCCTTTAAATATAACATAGATGCGTTAAAACTGCATACTTTAATAAAATGCCTTATGATGGTCACATGGCAACTAGGATAATGCCTTAAGGTAATGTATTGAATTTCTCAACACGTGGGATCCAAATTGAGTTGTTTACATTCCAATGACTTAATGGCAACTAAATGCAAAATGAATACTCATTATAATATTAAATTATAAAATCGAAAACGTTTTGTTGTGATGTAGCCCTTTAAAGAGATTTTAATAAAATTTGGGTGAAGTCGAGTTCGCTCCGCTTCGTTCAGGTATATTTTAGAAGGGTACGAATTGGCTCCCGCATGAATGCGGGTAGGCTCTCATATAATCGCGGAAACATTAGACATCGTTGCCAAATCGTGTAATATTTATACTGCTTAGGAAATTTACATAGTGATATAGACTTTTTATAGGAAAATTATACTTTTAGACAAATACTTTTACAGTTTGTTTTAGTTCAACATTGGCATATGTGGCAATTTTAACACAAATTATCGGTGTCGGCCGGTATGCGCTCGACCGTTTTGCGCTCTTACCTGAAATCGGCCGGTTTCCGCTCTACACTCTAATACCCGAAAGTTAAGTTAGGACCGAAGGGTTAGGTCTTCCTCCTTTCCCATAGATATTTCTAGAAAGGTACCTGTTTCTAACAAAAAGAGAAAATTTGAAAGAAGTGACAACGCTGGGTGACATTTTCGACATGTTTAGGTAAAATAAATTTTGTCTATGGGAGCCAATTCGGACTCTACCTTTTTTAGTTCAGGTAAAATTCTTACCATTGGGAGCGAACTCGACCCCGTCCTAAAATTTTATACCTTTTACAAAGGATTTTTTCCAATTAAATAAATATTGTTTTTCGCTTAAATTAAATATTAAAGTTACCATCCACCTGCCTCTTAGCAGTTTGAACATTTGATTTAAGCCTAAAGCAATGTTTATATTTCAAATTAACATTTTTTTTGTTTTCTGTCAGCAGCAAACTGTATTTTGCATTAAATAAATTACATACATTCTTCTTTTTCTCTCAATTATTTCAATTCAAAAAAAAATTGTTTTTGGTAGATTTCCTGTATTTAAGTTATGGTACCCTGTAATTATGTTAATGTTTATATTGCTGAATTGAATAACCTTTCAAATGAGCTAGTACATGAACCTATTTTCATTTAAAAAAATTATCGATTACTTCACTACGCCGAGATGGATGACGTCACTAGTATAGGCCATTCCACGAATATACGACACTTTTGGATTATCGCGACAACGAATATTTTAGTGTGCAACGTAAGAAGTATGAAAGTAAATGGCTCTAATAATTCGTCCAATAAGCAGCAATGTAATTTGCAATTTATTTTCGTTATTCACATTTTACACAGTAAAATATTCATTGTCGAGATAATCCAAAACAGTTGTATATTTGTGTAATAGGGTATATGATATACAGGGTGTTTCATTAATAATTGTCCATATAGTAACTGGAGAAACCTTAGCACAAAATACGAAGATTTAACCTAAAACATCTAAATAAAATGTGGTTCCTTACTGAGTTACAGGGTGTTTTATCTAAAAATTGAAAAACTATTTTTGCTCAGCATTTTAAAACTATTCGACATATCCTTTTCATACTTAGCAGAAAGTGATACTACTATACACCCTACTAAATTATTATAAACAAACGTTTCTAGCTACTACCAGAGGCGTACGGCAATGGATAGTGGATGGTTGACCCTTCTCAAATTCTACGCCACTGGAGGAATTACTATTTTAGTGCAATTTTTATATTCTCCAATACTTTTTTCGTAAATAATATACTCTTCATTGGTAACGATAAAGTCATTAGTTTTCGAGATATTTGAAGTTAAATATGAAACGGCACAGTTATTTTGATTAATTTATGATATGATTCATATTATTAAAATTTAAAAATTATTTGTACCCAGTACTTTAAAACTATTTGGGGTATCCTTATCATACTTGGCAGAAAGTGTAGGTACTGGACACCCTACTAAATTAAGATAAATATACGTTTCTAGCTACTACCAGAGGCGTACGACAGGGGATAGTGGCTGGTTGACCCTTCCCAAATTCTACGCCACTGACAACATTGCTATTTTAGTGTAATTTTTTGATTTTCCGATAAATTTTATGTAAATAATATTCTCTTTATTCGTAACGATAAAATGATTAGTTTTCGAGATATTTGAAATTAAAAATGAAGCGACACAATACATTAATCAAAATAACCGTTTCGTTTCATTTTTAATTTCACAAATCTCGAAAACTAATGACTTTATCGTTACGAATGAAGGGTATATTATTTTCATAGAGAGTATTAGAGAATCCAAAAATTGAGCTAAAATAGCAATTCCGCCAGTGGTGTAGAATTTGGAAAGGGTCAACCATTCACTTTCCCCCGTCGTACGCCTCTGGTAATATCCAGAAACGTTTGTTTAACATAATTTAGTAGTTTGTACAGTACCTATACTTCCTGCCAAGTATGAAGAGGATACGTCGAACAGTTTTAAAATGCTGAGCCAAAATAGTTTTTAAAGTTTTAGATAAAACACCCTGTAACTCAGTAAGGAACCACATTTTATTTAAGTGTTTTAGGTTAAATCTTCGTATTTTGTGCTTAAGTTTCTCCAGTTACTATATGGACAATTATTAATGAAACACCCTGTATATGAATATGCCAAAAAATCATAATTTAAAAATAAAAATTGACCTGTTTTGGGATTTTTCGGGAAGTCGCCAGGTTACTAAAATAATGAATTTATTCCAATTGCCTTTGCCACACTGTATATAGTGTAAAATAGGATTATAACGCAATACATCGCTGGATATTCGATTTTTACTAGATAATCACTTTTTAATTTAATTAACTATGGTTTTGATTGTAAAAATACATTTACATATTTAATATAATTTTATTAAAGTAGATAAGATACGAACATGTTTATAGTCCAGTTGTCATAGAAGAAAATACCATTGAACCTCTACAAATCATACAAATTAGCTGAATTTTGCTTCTTTTTCTTCTTCTTCTTCTTATACTTGTTGTAGATCTGTCGATCTGTTAATTCCGACGTTGAAGTATTTCTTGGGAGGTAGACTTTTTGGTGGTCTCCCCGGTGGACACTTGCCAGTTGGTTTTCCTTCTAGCGTAATTCTTTTTACATGACTGAACCATTCTCTTCGTCTTTGCCTACCCCTTCCTACTACGTCTTGCACGCCACATTGTTCCCTGTTGATGTTGTTTCGTATTCTATCCCTTCTTGTCTTCCCTGTTATTGCTCTTAGTGTCTTTATTTCGGCTGTTCGTAGCATGTTTTTGGTTTTATTTTTGGAATTTTTTATGTAAAAATAATATGTTGTTGATTTTTTCAATTCTTTCACCCTGTATATATTACTATTTCAAAAAGGTAATACCGGCGATGAAAAGAGCGTAAAAATATTTTTCAGGAAATATTTTGAACTCTTTAGTTATGTTAATTACCAATTAATAAATGCATAACGTATCTTCACATGTATACCTATGAACCTATGTGCGGCATATTCGTGCAAATAATAATATAAGAATTATTGTGCATTTAATGGCAGAAGCATATAATTTGGACCACACATACTACACATAAAAAGATTCAAATTTAGATATGTAGTCTAGGCGCCAGAGGGGTCACCGTGTCATATTCAATTCTGATAGACAAACTCAACGGTTTCTTATGGATTTTTTTCTGCTGATTACGAATTTCGAGGGGGGATTTCGATCCGAGTGGTCAAAAAATTGTTATAAACAATTTAATTGTTTATAAATTGTTTATAAGGCTCTGGCTCATAAACTAAAAGAGATGAAAAAAATATTTCAAATAAAATTTTACCCTTAATACAAAACCAAGAAAAAACCGTTTACTAAACTTAAATCTAACAATTATAACTCAAGATATTGTAAAATTAGTGCACAATGCAAATTGCAAATTGCAAAATAAGTATTTTTCGAAGCTTTATCGATCGTAACTCGGCTTCTGCGCATGCAAATGAGTCTTAGAAGGTGTCGCTTTAAAGCTTAATTAACAGGCTTCCAAACAAAGTTTGTTAAATTACTTGACCTTCATTTGTTTTAAATTTATACCCGTTTAAAATTACAATTTTCTTAAAAAAATTGTACATTCATTTGTTAATAAGGGTTTCAAGCAAATTTGAGCTATAAACATTTATACTTTAATGAACAATAATGATAGAAAAACTCAAAAGGAACAATTTGAGGTTATGAAAATGTTCATAAGTTTATTTTTGGCCAAGATGTCGATATTTTAATGACGCGCGCTATGAGGCGCAAGATCGGCTCACCGCGTAAAGGTTCACGCGCTAACTTCTCGATGCAAATTATAATTTCTATGTATACATACGTTATCTTCATTTTTCATTTTTGAAGATCCTAATAAAATTTTATCACATAATTATTATAATTAAATCATCATACTGTACCTCGTAACACCTTTCATTCTATTTACTTTGTCTTCTATTTTTTGCACTAAATGAGAAAAAAACATTAAAAACTAATATTTCAGAAGTATAACTAAAAAGTAAGTTGATATTATTTATTAGTACCATTTTTACAAACATTTTTTTCATACATCTGCAAATCTGCATAGAGATATACAGGGAATATCAGCTTTTTTACATCTGCATAAGTTCTTAGCCCAATTTTAACAGTTACATGGTGGTACAAGTCTGTTCTTGTAGGCAGTGAAACTAAAACTTTTTGAGGCTTCAGAGTCTAATTATCTATATGATATCCATATAAAGTGGATCTAGTTATTTTGCAGCATCATCAAGGCCCGTCAATTGTGTGTATGCCGCCACATCATAAATTCTCGTTTTATATGCAATGATGATGCTGCAAAAAAACTCGATCCATTTTTATATGGATATCACATATTGGCTCATTTGCTTGCGTAGAAGCCGAGTTACGATCGATAAAGCGTCGAAGAATACATACTTACTTGACTGTGAGCCAATCTTGCGCCTCATAGCGCGTCATTAAAATATCGACATCTTAGCCAAAAATAAACCTACGAACATTTTCGTAAGCTCAAATTGTTCCATTTGAGTTGTTTTATCATTATTGTTAATTAAAATATAAACGTTTATAGCTCAAGTTTGCTTGAAACCTTTATAAACAAATTATTGTACAATTTTTTTGAGAAAATTATAACTTCAAACAGGTATAACTTTAAAACAAATGAAGATCAGATAATTTAACAAACTTTGTTTGGAAGCTTCTTAATTAAGCTTTAAAAGGACACCTCATAGTGCTCATTTTCATGCGCAGAAGCCGAGTTACGATCGATAAAGCTTCGAAAAATATTTATTTTGCAATTTGCAATTTGCATTGTGCATTAATTTTACAATATCTTGAGTTATAATTGTTGGATTTAAGTTTAGTAAAGCATGCTATGAGTCAGAGCCTTATAAACAATTTATAAACAATTAAATTGTTTATAACAATTTTTTGACCACTCGGATCGAAATCCCCCTCGAAATTCGTAATCAGCAGCCAAAAATCCATTAGAAACCGTTGAGTTTGTCCATCAGAATTGAAAATGACACGGTGACCTCTATTTGGCGCCTAGACTAATGAGGCCATCTCAGATTTTATCATTTACAAAAATGTCGGGCATTCAAAATGAATCTGCCGCCTATAGGTACATGTGAACATACGTTATGCATTTATTAAATGGTAATTAACATAACTAAAAAGTTCAAAATATTTCCTAAAAAATATTTTTACGCTCTTTTCAATGACGGTAATAACTTTTTGAAAAATTAATACATACAGGGTGAAAGAATTGAAAAAGAAACAACATATTTTTACATAAAAACAACAGTAAAAACACAACTTCTGGTAAACCGATTCTTTCGGTTAAGACCTCGATCTCATTCATCAAAAAATAACCTTTATGCCAAATTTTGCTTAAATCGGACTTTTCGTTCAAAAAAAATCGTGCTATTAGTCATATATGATAGTGCCATTTTGAATGCCCGCCGTTTTTGTAAAAGGAACAAAAACTGAGATGGCCTCATATCTAAATTTGAACCTTGATATGTGTAGTATCTGTGGTCCAAATTATATGCTTCTACCATTAAATGCACAATAATTCTTATAATATTTGCACAAAAATGCCGCACATAGGTACATGTGAAGATACATTATGCATTTATTAAATGGTAATTAACATAACTAAAAAGTTCAAAATATTTCCTAAAAAATATTTTTACGCTCTTTTCAATGGCAGTATCAACTTTTTGAAAAATTAATACATACATGGTGAAAGAATTGAAAAAAAAAACAATATATTTTTACATAAAAACCAGGAAAAACACAACTTTTGGTAAACCGATTCTTCCGGTTCAAGACCTCGGACTTATACATCAAAAAAATAACCTGTTAACCAAATTTGGTTGAAATTTCACGTCTCGTTCAAAAGTTATAGTGCTATTAGTCACATATATAGTAGGGTGGTGCGAAAAAAGTCAAGTTGATAATCCAGTATCGCTATAGTGCGGAAAAGTTGCGATTGGTAATTACAAGAAAAACAAAACAAAAATTATTCAAATCGGACTTTATCTTCCCATCCCGCAACGGGCCTAAAAATTATGAAGAAATGAAATTTTACCTTTTTTTGGAAATTTTTATTTATTCTCCATGTACATTTTATTTATCGCTATAGTAATAGTATATTACTTTATGAGGCGGAGAAGCATGACTTTTCTTGACGCGCCCGATATTACGCGCCGAACGAAGTGAGGCGCGTAATAGAGGGCAAGTCAAGAAAAGTCGCTTCTTTGCCGAATAAAGTATACTATTTTTTCTTCAAACGTAGCAATTTTCAACCATAAATAGTACAATTCATACGCTATTTTTACTCGAAATTAACTGTGACAACTATCAAAGTCGTCTAGATGTTAGAAATTAAAATAATTAAGTCGTCGGTGGGATTTGCGTCTCCCTGGTTACAGTTGTTTGACAGTTGTCTAGTTATTTAAATTTAAACGATGCAAGCGCATACACGGGTCACTCTTTACGACGAACTTCAGCAACACTTTTAATTGATGGAGGCGGAAATCTAGAATGCCTCAAACGACATGGGGGCTGGAAATCAAGCACGGTTGCCGAAGGATATATAGAGGATTCAATAAGAAATAAGAATGATAATGCTAAAAAAATTTTAAACCCTCATGATTAGCCAACATCGGGAATGATTGCTGAAAGTTGTGCTCGACCGTCAGTATCATCAACAATTACCAATGCGTATCAAGAGTCGGGAACATTTTTGCACGGTTTCAATTTTGAAAATGCCTCATTAACTAATTGTACTTTTAATATTACTATAAATAAAAATGATGTTTAATTGTTGTTAATGACATTTGTATTGTTGCTTTGTGACATGTTTCACATTGTTGCCATGACAACATTTTTCCCTCCGCCGTAAAAAAATGGGAAAAAAAACTGCTGCCGGCGGAGACATCAAACTTTGACAGGATCAAGTTAGATAAGTAATGTCATCATTATTTGACGTTTGAAGAAAAAATTTATTTACAATTTGCATGGTTGAGTAATAAAAAAAAATAGTTTTACGCACTTAACGAATATCTTCCGATCCCGCAAGGTCAATCAAAATCTATAAAAATTTGAAATTGTTGATGATTTTGATAAATTAAAAAACATTTAGTTATCTCATTTTTCTGCTACATTGTGAAGCTCTTCGCTTGTTTAGATATTGTATAATAATATTTAAACGACCCAGAACTCACAACAAGAAGGTGGTTGCACTTATTACTCCACCCAGACCCTTCTCTCCATACAACCAATGAGTGTGTGTTTTTTACATTATTTACATAGTACATTTCTTTTTCATTTGTTTGTGTCCAGCTTTTAAACGTCAACTTTAAATTTTGATTTGGTGGTAAAATCTGGCAGCATGGACCTGGACCTTGATTTCAGTGTTGCCTTGATGAATCCATCTCTTGATTGGGTCCCACATACATTAGACGATACTTCCGTGACCAACTCTACGTACCGCTAGACAGCTTGCGTATGACAGGGATGGTTTTGTACATTCCAGTCTGGCGTGTTGCCTGATATAATGTAGGAACTTATATCTTCATTTGAAACGCTTTGAAGAACTGGTGGAGAAGATAGTTTTGCAACATTCCAATCTAATATTTCAGTGTAGTCCTGTGCTTTAAAATTTAAAGTAGGAGGGATGAAATTTCTAATACGTTTGCCCTTGGCGTTAGTCTATCCGGCTTTTAACACTCTCCTTAGCTCTCTAATGTGTTTCCGTTCTCCCTACTACTAGAAATTTTGAAGCACAGGACTAAACTGAAATAATAGACTGGAATATAATGTTGCAAAACTATTGCAGACTGTTGCAAAACTGTCTTCTCCACCACTTCTTCGAAGTGTGAAATGAATATATAAGCTCTTGCATTACATCGGGCGACATACCAGACTGGAATGTACAAAACTATCCCTGACACACGCAAGCTGATGAGAGGTGCCTAAAATTGGTCACAGAAGCATCGTCTAATGCTAATGCAAGGAAGGCCAACCTGTCGATCGCGACCCCTAGGTCAGTCGATCGATAGCAAGAAAAAATTATCTACCTACCTACCTATTCCCGTCCTAAATATTACGAAAATTCCTAGACGGTAGATCCCAGAGAATTAGAAAAGCAGACAGTAGATCTCGAGTCCGATTAAGTTGGTCACCCCTGGTCTAATGTATGTGGGCCCCAATCAAGAAATGGATTCATAAGGACAACACTTAAATCAAGGTCCATGCTGCCAGATTCTACCACCAAATTACAATACAAAGTTGATGTTTAAAAGCTGGATACAAGCATGAAAAAGAAATTTACTATGTAAATAATGTAAAAATCACACTCATTGGTTGGTTGGAGAGAAGGGTGTGTGTGGAGCTAGAAGTGCAACCACCTCCTCGTTGTGAGTTCTGGGTTGTTTAAGTATTGTAGTACAAAATATAAACAAGTGAAAAACTTCACAATGTAGGAGAAAAATGAGATAACTAAATGTTTTTTAATTTATCAAAATCATCGAAAATTTCAAATTTTTATAGATTTTGATTGACCTTGCTGGATCGGAAGATATTCGTTAGATGAGTAAAACTGTTGTTTTTATTATTCAACCATGCAAACTGTAAATAAATTTTACCATAGCGATAAATAAAACGTACATGGGGGATAAATAAAAATTTCCGAAAGAAAGGTAAAATTTAATTTTTTTCATAATCTTTAGGCCCGTTGCGGGATCGGAAGATAAAGTCCGATTTTAATAATTTTTGTTTTGTTTTTCTTGTAATTACCAATCGCAACTTTTCCACACTATAGCGATACGGGATTATCAACTTGACTTTTTTCGCACCACCCTAATATATAGTCGCCATTTTGAATGCCCGCCATTTTTGTAAAAGGCAAAATCTGAGATGGCCTTATATCTAAATTTAAACCTTTATATGTGTAGTATATGTGGTCCAAATTATATACCTCTATCGTTAAATGCACAATTGTTTCACATATCAGCTGCACTAGAAGCAAATATACGCAGGTTTGTTATATTCTATCGACTTCTCTTTTATTAATACTTATTTCGTGACAAATATTGCGTCCGTCGTCGACCTGCCTTTTCTGAATCCTTGCTGTTCTTCTCAGTTCTTTATCTGTGATTCCAATTTATCCTTGAGTATGCCTGTGAATATCTTCACTGTAGTTGTCCGAACATGATCTTTGTCCTTTTTTAAAAATCGGTATTTTGATACTGGCGTGCCAATCTTGTGGTATCTCTGCTCTGTCAAGATTTTGTTAAACAATGTTGTAAGATAATTAGTGAGTTTCTGACCGCCGCCGCCGGCGTTTTAACAGTTCGTTCGGAATTCCATCAGTACCTGGCGATCGTCTATTCTTTAGGATCTTTATTATCGCTTCTAATACTTCAGTTTCTTTAGTGATATACCTGTCTTCTCTTTTATAATCGTGTTCGTCATTGGCTTCTTCACCTTTGTAGAGTTCTCTGAAATATTTTCCCATGTGTCAGTCAGTATCCCCTTTGTCTGTAAAAATTCATTTACTGTGTTTTTCTGTTTTTTTAGCATTTTCCAAACTTTCCTTTGTGCGCCATAGATGCCGTGACACATGCCACTTGTGAACTTGATCCAATGCTCTCTTTTTATTGCTTTTGAATTTTGTTGAGAATGTCAATATTGGGGCCCCAAAAAGATGCAAAAAAGTTCGTGTTGCCGTCGCGTCGCTTTGGTGGGACAAGGCCCTAAATGTCATAATTATGCGCGCGAAATCAATTTTTGAAATAAAATTTATATCAACTCAACGGTAAAAATGCAATCCTTTTTGATCATGTATCTTTTGAGTATCTTATCGACAAAGATCAAAATAAGTTCCAATGTACTCCCATAAATCAGGGCCAGAACACATATACACCAGGATTCTCTAAACCTGTTCTGGAAAAGCAAGAGGTGCTGATGTGGGAGGTATGAGTGGGAGAACGTATTATAGACTGCAAGAAATCCTAAGCAACGTAATAGTTGGACCAGGACATAGCAACATCATAAATGAAATCAAAAATATCAAGAAAGGATGATGACTTCTGACCTTACGGTACAGAGAAACAGACCTAAAGTACTTTTCAATAAAGAAGAACACACAACCTAGGCTCAGAATTATACCTGTTATTTCTCAGGATACACAGTGTATGCTATAGCAATGCCAAAAAACCGTCTAAGTCATAAGAGGCTTCCTTACTGGATATTCGAATATTCCGCTATAATTTACTAACAGTCAAGAAAATATAGTACCTAAATTTTAGACTTAATCCATATAGTCTATTTGGTGAGACCGCTCCCATCTGAAAAAATTTCTGTTTTGGTTTCTTTGTGGATTCGTATTCAAAAATGTCCCCTTTAAACAAATCTGAAGTGTGCCGGGCGGAATTTTTAGGCAGAAATTGTTTAAACAATTTTTTTAAACAGATGCAAAAGATCACCTTTTTTGCTCTGGAACATATACGTTTTAGTTTTCTAGGTCATTTTAAACAAGAAAGGTATCCTGTAATTTTTCTTAAAAATTGATAGTTTTCGAGTTATAGGCGATTTAAAATCTGAAAAATGCGAAAATACGCATTTTCGAGGCCCAAAAACTCATTAGTATTATTGAGGTTGCCAGACTTAAATTGAAGATTAAATATTCAGTTTCAAGATTCTGAAGAGTGATCGCGTCTAACCTTAATTTATACCGTTGTTTTTTAATTGTTAAATATGCGTGTTTATCCGATTTTTTTGCCGGTGCGGCGAGCTCTATTTCAAAAATCTCCTATTTTCCTCCGACAAATATTTTTTCTAGATTCTTTGGGATATTCTAAATAAAATAAGTTTCCTGACATTTTTCTCAAAAGTTAATAGTTTTAAAGTTATCAGCGATTTAAAATCAAAAAAAAAAAATGCCAAAAAACGCATTTTTGGAAAAAAGGTTTAATTTTGTTTTTCAAAAAAACTTCTAACATTAAAAGTAAGTGAGTTACGCTCAAAATATTGTTGTTCCCTTTTATTTTTTGGTAAAAAAATCGCGAAAATCACCCACTAATTAGCACACCAAATAAAATGAATCGTTACTGCTTCACAAGTTATTTTACTTATGTATATTTTTTTATATGATGTGTATAAGTTTCATTGGTTGAATTTGTACATCTTTGAAAAAAATTTGTTTTAAAATAATAGTTATTTATGAAACAGTTCGTGAAGTATGCTTTTTGCGAACGCACGCGACTTTTAGAGCACGAGCGACAACGGAGCGAGTGCTATAAATCGCGTAAGTTCGCAAAAAGTACTTCACGAACAGTTTCATACAATATTTTTTCTACGATAAACAAATAAAAAAGCTGTAACTCTTCGTCACTGGAATTCATTTCTATTCTACAATTTTTAGAACTTTGACATTTAAAAATTCTAACTACTTTCACACCACAAAACTGTCAAAACTTTTGTTGTAATTCATTGCTCATATTGGGTGCGTTCGGACGACCATAGCGGCTGGCTGTCAGCAGAAATCGGCTGAGTGGTTGTATCCAGCCGTGATAGGGAAAGCTTAGTAAATCTCTCAGCGGCTGACTTCCAGCGGTGACGTCTGACAGCTACAGCTGGCTCAGCTGTCCAGCCGCTGTGGTCGTCCGAACGCACTCATTGTCTCGCATATCAATTCACAAAACTTCAAGTTATTAAATACACTCTCTGTCTCGTACTGTCATTAGTCAGAAACGCTTTCACACCTGTCACCTGTAATCAGTTGGCTTTCACCTTTCTCTTTGTGAAGACATAGAAATCGACCCAACCACCGACATGCTACGTGGAATAGTCGTAAAATGCTTTGAGGTATCTCTCTAAATTTCATCCATCGCCAGGATTTAGTATACAACATGTCAATGTTAGATTTCTAGTCGACATTTTAAGGGTTTTAACTCATGTATTTTTGGTGGCTTAGCATGTAGAGCTTGTGAGTATAACCTAATTTTTTATCTTGGTCAACCTATAAATTTTTTACTTTTGTCTTCACTAATTATGGATATACTTATTTTAGGCAACGAATAATGATGATGCTCTCTTTAGAGCGAAAACGTTCTGTTTTTAATGTAGCCCTTTATTGGGGTTTTCAAATAAATATACCTTTTACACAGAACATTTTTTTCCTTCAATTTTTGTAATTAATGGTATACAGCTAGCTACAGGAAATTTTTTCCTTATGGGCCTTAATTAGTGATTTTTTACTGATCCTGATCCAATGTAGGTGCAGCCTAAGGTACACTGCAACGGTAGAAGCATTCGAAATATTTGGGTCCATGTTTTCAGCGAGATAGAAACCATTGATCCTTATTAAAATATTCTTACTTGCACTTGAAGGTTTAAAGATTTTAAATCTTTTTGTAGAGTTGCAATTCATTTAGTAGTTTTTTAGAAATCCCAAATATCACTAATTAAGGCATTTTTTCAACAAAAAATTGCAAATAACTCGAAAAGGAAGCATTTTTCGAAAAATTGCCAAGAGAGAAGTGTTTACTTCGATGAGACGCACCTAAAAAAAAATGATTCCCAAGTAATTGGGTGAAATTGCTTTTTTGTATAAGTTAGTTGTTAATAACAATTGCCGGCCACTTGGAAAAATAAAAAAATACATTTTAACTTGGAAAAATATATAGAAGCTAATAAAAAAGGTTTGGTTCAATTAGTCACTATATTCTGTTTCTAAGCATCTTTTGAGATAAATGATCATTTTTCTTGCAGGATTGTTTGATAAAAATGCTTACAATTTACTGGCTATATTGTCCGACATATTTTTAAGGGTACTCCAGTTGTCGGACGCACCAAAGTTTAGAAATCTCTATATTTACGAAACGCCCCCTCCCGAAAATCTTCCGAATTTTCCGGAATAGTAAAATTTTCCGATTCGACATAAATAACTGAATAAAAAGTCTCACGAAGAAGTAATATTTTTGAAGTTATACTTCTTTAGGCACGAGGGTAAATTTTTATTTTACTGAGCGCAAGCGCACACCGACAATATGGTATACGCTGTGAGCTCGTAGGTAGAGGGGATATTTATAAATTCGCGAACGCCAGTAGTGGCAAGTCTGTAAACGTTTACCGGAAATTTGACATAAATGTCAAAATGATTAATTTAAAATTAAAATTAAAAACATTAATTATAAAAAATATTAGTTGGTCAAAGCTGTGGTATATATTTTTACCTTAAATATACTTAACGTTTTAAATACTGAATTTACGTTTTTTAATGTTCCGTAATATGTCATAATCTATTAATTAGCGCCATCTACACGATAATTATGAAAGTATCCGAAGTAAGAAATTAATATTTCATCAATAGAACGTCAAAATGATTAGCAAAATCTTAAAAAAATCTGTTACAATTTAATTACTTTTTAGCGTTATAAATATTAAGCGATAACAATTAAATAATAAATTTAAAAATTACCGGTGAAAGTTGAATTAGTAATCCGCCAGGAGCGACACCAGCGAAGCTCAGAGCGTATAAACGTTATACGGAATCTGATTGGGCGTTAAATCATCTGTCAATAATAATTGTTCAATATGGAGATTTTGGATAAACAAATTAATGTTGTGTATATTAGTTTTTATTGTTGTGATGACAGAGAAAAAAGTAAGTTTATAATATTGTAGTGACTTTTTAAATAGTTTTTAAAAGCGACAGGTACGTAATAATTGTAAATGTTTCAGTAACCTAATAAAAAATTTCATAGGTAAAGTTACGGTCATTGAATAGTTTACAGGCTTACGTATCTAGGAGCCGATTTTTAAAATTATTGTAGGATTACATTCGTTTAAGTTATTTTATTTTATCATAAACGCGAGCCGAAAGCCAGTTAAGTGGCATTTCCCTAATAATAAAAAAACGCGATAGATCTATAGGTTCAACATATCATGGCCAAGTGACAGTAGTCAGAAAGTCAGAGAAAAGTCGAGTTGACATTAAGACGCTGATGATAGGGGGCAGACGGCCTTTTTCATCAGAATAAAGACGAACGACGAAATAAGATAGCAAATTTTTGATATAAAGCCGTTTTAGATGTTCAGTGTTAATTACCGTTCACATTAGTTGTTACATTATCCTTGTAATTTACGAGTAAAGTATTTGCTGTATCCTAAAATCGACCTGTGACCAAAGAATCAACCCTAGACACTAGACAAACAGAAGATAAAAGGCTACATTTTGGGGCCTCGCCCGAGATAGCAGATAGAAGACAGATATAATAAGGATAATCAGAAATATGGATTGAACGTGAGATCGACTGACGCTGACGTTTAGCCGCATATTGCCGTGCCGATATTGTTTTGAATGCTGATATGTTTTGAATGAAAACACAATGACGAACTCAAGCCTATGAAATGGTAATAACGAGTTAAACTATTAGAGACGATTTGCAAGGTAAGAGTTTTTTTTTGCAACATTCTACCAAGCGACTAAGACGATAAGAAGATTGAACGTTATGTTTTCAATGATATTTCCCTTTTGTTGATGTGCTGATGCAACAGAAAATTCAGATGAACTTTGAAAACACGTTTTAAGAAAAAGTTTTTTATATGAATGAACGATTAATTGATCTTGATTTAATTTCGTGTCCATTATAAAAACATTCTAGTATATTTTTTGTTGACGATATATTTTCGTTTTAAGATTAGGAAAACGTTAATTTTTGTAGGTTTTATAGCACAAATATGCATTACTAAGGTTATTTCATTTTTTGAAAAGGTTTAATTTTTGCATGCTTTAGTTTTTTACGTAGTTATAAATATTTCTTTTGATATTGTTGAATATTTTTTGAAAATATTTTATTATGGCAACTTTAGGTTCTATTCGTAATATTGACTATAATATTACTCACGCTAAGTTGAGAGTTGTTAAAATTTTGCATTACATTTGTTTTTCCACTGAAGGTGAACCTCGAAAAACTAGAAAAGCTTTGCGTGCTTTTCCTGGCTTTCGGCTCGACGACACTTCCGAACAATTTTTGAGTAAATGTAACGATGTAAGTGAAAAATTTGATCTTCCTGATTTAATTGCGATATGACAAATTCTTGATTTAAATTATAACAACGAGAAGCATGACGTGGTTGTTCGCATTTGTTCCTTTTTGAATACCTTCATTAACGACGACGAAACTGAAGATGACGAAGAGGAGGATGACGTATCAGATATAGACGAAGACGACGAAAGACGAAAGGAAAAAAAAAACAACTGGAAGACGAAAAAAGACGATTGCAAGAAGAAAAACGACGATTGGAAGACGAAAGACGGGAAAATGATGAAAGACGAGAAAAAGAAAAACGACGATTGGAAGACGAAAGACGGGAAAATGATGAAAGGCGAGAAAAAGAGAAACGACGATTGGAAGAAGGAAGACGAAAAGACGATGAAAGACGCGCAAAAGACGATGAAAGACTTGAAGAAGAAGAAAGAAGAAGACGTGAGAGAAGAAACGACGAGGATAGACGAAGACGCGAAGGGCGAAATTATGACGAAGGGCGACAAATATGTGATGAAAGACGTAGATATGAACGAAGTAATGACGAAGAAAGACGAAGATACGAAGACAGACGATATGACGAAGATATTCACGTACATGAAGAAATTGGAGAAAGAAGCTATAGCGCAAGCAATAACGCTGAAATTAGATTCGCGAATAATGGAGCGACTGGTACAAGACGACAGGAATCATTTGCATTAAGTTTTAGAGGTGTGGAAGACAGCATAAGATCATTTAATGGAAAAGATGAATATCCTATTCGCACGTGGATTATCGAGTTTGAAGAAGTAGCTGAGATAACAGGATGGAACAACTTACAAAAATTCGTCTACGCAAAAAAATGTTTAAAAGGACTGGCCAAACTGTTTGTGCAGTCAGAAAAAGGCATCAGAAGTTGGCCTGATTTGAAGAGATGTTTAATCGAAGAATTCGGAGTACATGTAAATAGTCCACAGATACATAAGATGTTGATGACGAGACGAAAAAAATCTGATGAGACTGTACAAGAATACATGATTAAAATGAGAGAAATAGCTAATAGAGCTTACTTAGAACAAGAAGTTGTTATAGAATACATAATTGATGGAATACAAGACGAATCATCCAATAAACTAGTGTTATATGGAGCAAAAGATTTTGCAGACTTTAAGGAGAAAATTAAACTGTATGAGAGGATACATGGTAGGGAAATTACTGGACAAGCTCAAAGCTTTAGAGCAAATAAATAAGGATCTAAGAAAAACGAGGACATCGTTAAAAACGAAAAAAGAGAGAAGAATGACAGGAAAAGAGAGAACAACATTACTTGTTTTAATTGTAGAAATAGAGGTCACAGATCTAAGGACTGTCCAGATAAGTCCAAGGGAACAAAGTGTTTTAGCTGCAACAAATATGGCCACGTTTCAAGTAAATGTCCCAATAAAAAATCGACGAAGGCTACTACAGAAAACACAGCTTTGAATGTAATTGAGGTTCAGCCAAAAACAGCGCTTAAACTTCTTGCCTGCAAAGGTAAAACAGTATAATGTGAAAAAAATCGATTTTTGAATTTGCCGCCAAAACTGAGTAATTTTTTCCGCTCTTTCTTATGCAATTTTTAGTTTATTTCTATCTCATTTAGTTTTCAAAATGTGACACTGGTAAAACAGTATATGAGTACGTGTACTTGCGTCTCTGCAATGGTAAAACAGTATATTCGACAAACTCTACAAAGGCAGAATAGTATACATCATCATACACTGCTTATCCCTGGTATTATGTTATATTTATTTTTTGAAACTCTACTGGTAAAACAGGATATATGTGGTATATGCTGTTATACGGTAACATATTTCATAAAAACGGTGTCCCAATTACAATGGTAAAATAGTATAAACATTTCAAATACTCTTTTACCATAGTATGACCAATGGGAATTTTTATCTCCCCCGACGGTATATACGTATAAAGTCTTTTATATACTCTTTGCGTATACTGGAAAAATGGTAAAACAGTATATGTCATTTTACAAGCACATTTGAAAAAACTATACATATTTGCTGTTATAATAATTATTATAATAACATGCTTTTTTTATATTCCAAATTTTACTTGTCTAACTTTATAAATGACAAAACGGCACAGCAAAAGAACAAAAAGTCATTTATCTCAAAACTCACTTTTTTCACATATACTGCTTTACCTTTGCAGGCAAGACTTACAATTAATCAGATCACACTAACATATTTATTTGACACTGGAAGTGATATATGTACGATAAGAGAAGATGTGTATGACACATTTTTTAATGATATTTGTTTAACACCCGACACCATAATGCTGAAAGGCTTAGGAGAAAATGCGAAAGTTAATACATTAGGATCATTCTCGACACAAGCTGACGTTAACGATGAGAAGTTTGATCTAAAATTTCATATTATCCCAGAAGCTGCGACATTTTTTCAAGCAATAATTGGAAATAATATTTTACAACAAGCATCTGTTAGTATAAGAGATGATGGGATAGTAATGTGCAAGAGGACGGACGAAAACTTTATTATGCACATTATGCTTGACGAAAAAGATAAAGAAAATGAAGTAAAAGTAGCACATATTGAAGACGAAAAACATAGAGAAACTATTAGGCAGTTAATGGAAAGTTATGAACCAAAGAAAACGAAGACGACAGAAATTGAAATGAAAATTGTCTTAAAAAACGAGGAACCAATTTATGAAAGACCCAGACGATTATCTGTTCCTGAAAAAGAAGAGGTAGATACGCAGATAAATGAATGGTTAAACGAAGGCATAATTAAACCTAGTTGTTCGGATTTTGCCAGCGCAATAGTATTGGTAAAGAAGAAGGACGGTCGAACAAGAATTTGCTGCGATTATAGAAAAGTAAAATTTAGGTTTGACGACAAGCAAAAGAAGGCTTTTGAAACACCAAAGGAAAAACTAATAAGTGAGCCAGTGTTACACATTTATCGACAAAGTACTTATACGGAATTTCACACTGATGAAAGCCAGCATGGTTATGGAGCATGTTTACTACAGCGGTCTATTGATGATTCCAAGCTCCACCCAATATATTATATGAGTAAAAAAACCACACCAGCGGAAGAGAAGTACACCAGTTACGAGCTAGAGGTACTCGCTATTATAAGAGCGGTGAAGAAGTTTAGAATATATTTACTTGGGAACAAATTCAAAATTGTTACAGATTGTGATGCCTTTAAGCGAACTATGGACAAGAAGGACCTTACAACAAGAGTTGCACGATGGGCACTGATGCTAGAGGAGTACCAGTATGAAATTGAGCATAGAAAAGGTACTCAGATGTCTCACGTGGATACTCTTAGCCGATATCCAAAAGTTTTAACGGTTACAGAAGAAGATGGTATAATATAAAGAATTAAAGTGGCTCAGGATAAAGACGAATACATCAAGGCGATAAAACAAATACTTCTGACAGAAGCATATGAAGATTTTTGCTTAGAGCACGAAATATTATACAAGTATGTCAATGGATTAAAACTGTTAGTTGTACCGAGAAATATGCAGACTGAGATAATAAGAAGTCACGAGATAGGACATTGTTCTGAGAGAAAAACTGAGGAAGTAATAGTTAAAGACTTTTATATACCAAAGATAAAAGATAAAGTTAAAAATGTTATTTCTAACTGTATAGCATGTATATTAGGAAGCAAAAAGGAGGAAAAAAAGAAGGAACACTTAATTCCATAACAAAACTAGATGGTCCACTGCACACATAGCATGCGGATCATTTGGGTCCATTGCAGTCTTCAAGTAAGAATTATCAGCATATACTTGTAATTATAGACGATTTTACCAAATTTGTTTGGCTTTACCCGACGAAGTCGACAACGACGAAAGAAGTTATAAGTTGTCTTGAAAAGCAACGAAGAATATTTGGAAACCCTTCTCGAATGATAACCGACCGAGGTACAGCATTTCGATCAGAGGAATTTGAAAGATATTGCCAAGAAGAAAAGATTCAACATGTTCTAGTCACAACTGGAGTGCCACGAGGAAACGGTCAGGTTGAACGAGTGAATAGAACAATTATCCCTGTTGATTAATTATTTATATGGGAAATAAGCCACAATTAAAATGAAAAAATAATTTTATTAACGTTTCGACGCCCAAATCGGGTGCCGTTGTCAAAATACAAAATATTACTAAAATAAACTAAAGTTAATTGTTAACATCTGTTTTATTAAAAAATGATTATCCTTTATCGTTTATAAATAAGGAATTGTCAAGATTGGATCGAATGGAACAGAACAACTTAGAACGGGATCCTACAACATTCACCAGAAATAATACGAGGAAAATATCAATACCATATATAAAAGGACTATCCGAGAAACTTAAAACAATAGGAAATAAATTCAACATTTCAACAACATTCAAAACAACAAACACATTGAGATCTATTCTATCTAAAACTAAACCTAACAATGATCAAGAAAGAACAAAGAATTGCATTTATAAAATACCTTGTGAATGCGAACAATTTTATTTAGGTGAGACATCAAGACCATTAGACGTTAGAATAAGTGAACATCAATCTTATATTAAAAATAGAGAATTTGAGAGATCTCAAATATGTCAACACGCATGGGATAATGAACATAGAGTTCAGTGGAGAGATTCAAGTATAGTCCTGAAAGAATCAGATAGTAAAAAGAGAAAAATCAAAGAAGCGGCTCTAATTATGCTAAATGAAACCAATTGTGTCGCAAATTCCTCGGTAGAATGCAGTAGGATGTGGTTACCCATACTGAAAGAGGAAGTCAATAGAAAGAAAATACCAAGATTAGTAAGTCAATAATATCGAGCTAGTACATATTTTATATTTTAGTATTACTTATATATCTAGTATTATTAATATTATTTATAATTTAAACATGTTACAAGTCAGAATTTGGTATTATTTTTTGAGAGTAAATTAATGTAAGACCAAATACTTACGATGTCGGGATAGTATCACAGGGTTTTTCCTGGTTTTCCCTTGTGATTTACTATGAAGTCTCTAACGCGAGAATTTTACTGTCGTTGCATTTGGTTGTCTTTTTAAAGACATATCACATGCTATAATTTTTTATGACGGATATTCTTGAGTTGGGGTTAATTTCATGTAATCGAATGAACTATCTTTCAGTAAGTCGTCCCAGGAACGCAACTCATAAATATTGGCAATATCATTTTAAAGTCTTCTACTTTAAAATGTATAATATATGTCTGAATTGCCAATATAAATGAGTGAGATTAAATAAATTATTAGAAGAATTTTTTTTGCTTAGCAACAACACTTTAGTTTATTTTAGTAATATTTCGTATTTTGACAACGGCACCCGATTTGGGCGTCGAAACGTTAATAAAATTATTTTTTCATTTTAATTGTGGCTTATTTCCCATATAAATAATTAATCATAAAAATGCCACAAGGAAATAGCTTCAGAACAACATTAAGAAACCGGTATGGGCCTATCGTTTGTCAAAATTTTAGGAAATTGGAAACCTTCTACGAGAAACTGGCACATTGTCAAAATTCAATCAAATTTTTAAGAAGATGTAGAAATAACAACATAATACCAAAGGGCTTGAGGTTACGGCCAGCATACTCAAGCAGAAGACTCCAAAATATTCTACATAGAGCCAGTTTGTCGATGATCCGGGAAAGGTTGCAATTTCACAGGTCAAATTTATTTTTTTATCGAACAAGACATCGTAAGTATTGAAGATTTACTTTTCGGAATGATATCAAATTCTGATTTTGATCGAATTATTTTTAGTTTACACATAATTTATGAAAATTCATATCAGAAACAAAGAAATATACATTTAAATAATTTAATAATCTTTTAGAACAAAATAGTTTACATACTTTTGATAACCTAAATAGAAATAATGACATATTAGCGACAGTTGTCAATCTATCAAATAGACATTTAAATGCAACGGAAAATTTGGTATTGTCAAAAGGTTTAAACTATGCTGTTACTCATCCATCTATTCCAAAATTAGACATAATCAGCTCAGTGGAGAAAATATCCCAGTGTCTACCAACTCATGAAACAGAACAATATAGGGTACTATGTAAACTTGAATTGGAAAAGTCTAATCAAATTGAACAGAACATCAGCAAAGAGGAAATGAAAGCTTTAAAAACTTTAAGAAATGATGACTCCATAACAATCCTACCAGCGGATAAAGGCAATGCAACTGTAATAATGAATAAAATACAATATGGGGACAAAATTACAGATCTAATTACAAATGGACCTTATAGCAAATTAACGAAGGATCCAACGAAGACACTGGAAAACAAAATATATAGAACTTTATTCAAATTTAAAAATGATCTAACATACTATCAAAGAAAATTAATGACACCTCACTACAGTAAGACACCACATTTTTATGGAGTGCCGAAAATTCATAAAGCGAACATACCACTTAGACCCATTTGTAGTACCATCAATTCTCCTTGTAGTGAACTATCAAAATTCTTATTAAACATTCTAAAACCATTTGCTAATATTGATGACACTTTTATAAAAAATACAAAACATTTTTTAAACAAATTGTCAACTATTGAATTTAATCCAAATAATATTTTAGTAAGTTTTGACATAAACAGTTTATTTACAAATGTACCATTAGATAAAACTTTAAACATAATCAAAACGAAATTAGAGAATGATAATACATTGGCAACTAGGACAAGACTAAATGTATCAGCTATAATGGAGTTATTGACATTATGTACCCATAATACCTATTTTCAACTAAACAATGAATTCTATAAACAAAATTTTGGTCTAGCAATGGGCTCTTCTTTATCTCCATTATTGGCTAATATATTTATGGAGGATTTCGAAACTAATATTATTTCTAAACAAAATTTAAAACCCACAGTATGGTGGAGATATGTAGATAATGTGTTTTCAATATGGCCTCATAGATCAGAATTTTTGGATACGTTCCTGAATATTATAAACGATCAAGAAGAGACAATAAAATTTACACTGGAAAAGGAATACGATAACAGCCTACCTTTCCTCGATGTTTTGATCTCAAAGAAGGATATTGGATATGAGACTCAAGTGTATAGAAAACCAACACACACCAACAGATATCTCAATTACAAGTCAAATCACAACATCAACGTTAAAAAGGGAATCATTAAATCCTTATATGATAGAGCCAAAATTACTTGTTCTAACGAAAATTCCTTTTTAGCAGAAAAACAATTGTTAACATCTGTTTTATTAAAAAATGATTATCCTTTATCGTTTATAAATAAGGAATTGTCAAGATTGGATCGAATGGAACAGAACAACTTAGAACGGGATCCTACAACATTCACCAGAAATAATACGAGGAAAATATCAATACCATATATAAAAGGACTATCCGAGAAACTTAAAACAATAGGAAATAAATTCAACATTTCAACAACATTCAAAACAACAAACACATTGAGATCTATTCTATCTAAAACTAAACCTAACAATGATCAAGAAAGAACAAAGAATTGCATTTATAAAATACCTTGTGAATGCGAACAATTTTATTTAGGTGAGACATCAAGACCATTAGACGTTAGAATAAGTGAACATCAATCTTATATTAAAAATAGAGAATTTGAGAGATCTCAAATATGTCAACACGCATGGGATAATGAACATAGAGTTCAGTGGAGAGATTCAAGTATAGTCCTGAAAGAATCAGATAGTAAAAAGAGAAAAATCAAAGAAGCGGCTCTAATTATGCTAAATGAAACCAATTGTGTCGCAAATTCCTCGGTAGAATGCAGTAGGATGTGGTTACCCATACTGAAAGAGGAAGTCAATAGAAAGAAAATACCAAGATTAGTAAGTCAATAATATCGAGCTAGTACATATTTTATATTTTAGTATTACTTATATATCTAGTATTATTAATATTATTTATAATTTAAATATGTTACAAGTCAGAATTTGGTATTATTTTTTGAGAGTAAATTAATGTAAGACCAAATACTTACGATGTCGGGATAGTATCACAGGGTTTTTCCTGGTTTTCCCTTGTGATTTACTATGAAGTCTCTAACGCGAGAATTTTACTGTCGTTGCATTTGGTTGTCTTTTTAAAGACATATCACATGCTATAATTTTTTATGACGGATATTCTTGAGTTGGGGTTAATTTCATGTAATCGAATGAACTATCTTTCAGTAAGTCGTCCCAGGAACGCAACTCATAAATATTGGCAATATCATTTTAAAGTCTTCTACTTTAAAATGTATAATATATGTCTGAATTGCCAATATAAATGAGTGAGATTAAATAAATTATTAGAAGAATTTTTTTTGCTTAGCAACAACACTTTAGTTTATTTTAGTAATATTTTGTATTTTGACAACGGCACCCGATTTGGGCGTCGAAACGTTAATAAAATTATTTTTTCATTTTAATTGTGGCTTATTTCCCATATAAATAATTAATCATAAAAATGCCACAAGGAAATAGCTTCAGAACAAAATTATCCCTGTTCTTACGAAATTGAGTTTAGAAGAACCTACGAAATGGTATAAGAATGTTTACAGGGTACAAAGTGCATTGAACTCTACTTATCAACGAAGTATAGGTACTACACCTTTCGAAGTATTGCTTGGCGTAAAAATGAAAAATAAAGAAGACATTCGAATCAGAGAACTCATAGAGGAAGAGGCGATAAAAATATATGATGAAGATAGAAAAGAACTTCGAGAAAGATGTAAAGAACAAATATGTAAGGTACAAGCTGAAAACAAAAAGGGGTATAATTCAAGAAGAAAACGAGCAAGAATCTATAAGGAGAAAGATTTAGTTGCAATAAAAAGAACCCAGTTCGGCCCAGGACTTAAACTTAAGATAAAGTTCTTAGGTCCTTACGAGATTGTCAAGGTTAAAGATAACAATCGTTATGATGTTATAAAGATTGGTGAGCATGAGGGACCAGTGCGAACATCAACGTGTGCTGAATATCTTAAACCGTGGGTCGACAATGAAAGCGACGAATCCGAGTCGGATTCTGAATAGGATGGCCGAGTGTAGGATTACATTCGTTCAAGTTATTTTATTTTATCATAAACGCGAGCCGAAAGCCAGTTAAGTGGCATTTCCCTAATAATAAAAAAAAAAACGCGATAGATCTATAGGTTCAACATATCATGGCCAAGTGACAGTAGTCAGAAAGTCAGAGAAAAGTCGAGTTGACATTAAGACGCTGATGATAGGGGGCAGACGGCCTTTTTCATCAGAATAAAGACGAACGACGAAATAAGATAGAATATTTTTGATATAAAGCCGTTTTAGATGTTCAGTGTTAATTGCCGTTCACATTAGTTGTTACATTATCCTTGTAATTTACGAGTAAAGTATTTGCTGTATCCTAAAATCGACCTGTGACCAAAGAATCAACCCTAGACACTAGACAAACAGAAGATAAAAGCCTACATTATTACCTCGTTTAAACGCACCTTTTACGTTAAAGTGACGTTACCAGTGGTGTACCTAGAATAGGTTATTTAAAATTAGAAAAAAAAAATATAAATATATTTTAGTTAAGTTTAACAAAATGGAAAGTATAGAAAGAAGTTTTTTTTTGAATAGAATAGATTATGGTCTTAATAATGAAAACAAGGAAGTCTGGTTTGAAAATACCGATTTTATTTTATATCTATCCCAAATTATCCAATATTTGTTTGATTTTCCATATGCACATAATAGCTCACGTCCAAATCTGCAGAAACTTGTCTTAAAAACCAACCTTCTTCGAGTTTGGCAATTGCTCTTGCTTTTGCGCTTCATTCAAATTTATTATAACCATTTTGGAGGAGTTTGATATCGTTATTTCATTTTTCAACACTCGCGAAATTTTTGACAAGCATTGACTTTTTAAAATTTTTTGACTTTGACATTTATCAAATCCGTACGACTTGCGACACTGCAATTTTACAGTATTACAATATAAAAATTAAGGTGTAAAATATTCAGTGATCGTAACTGTACATACCTATTTGGAAAATTTAAAAAGAACCTACCAAAATAGTATGTAATGCTTTGATTTACATAATTTGATTACCATCAACATTTCTATCAATATTCACTTAATATATTGTTTTTTACTCGTATGTTTTGTTGTATTTTAATATTTCTTTCAATTCTAAATAATTTCAATTCAAAATCAAAATAATTTGGTTAAATTCAGAACCGTCAAAAGTTTAATCCGTTTAGTTAGTTGATCTTCGCACATGATGACACATGGTCTCCGTGGGTAAAAGTTTAAGGTGAATGAATTTCAATACTAACTGCGCTGATAAGCGGGTTCGAACCTCAATGGAAACTTTTATTTTTTTATTTTTTTATACATTTTATGATTGTAAGTTTATTTATTATATATTTTTTTTTCAGAAAATACGTATTTAGGTAAAATTTTTTCCTACATTGTTCAGAAATCATTTGTGGCATTTTTCAATGTGTTTGTTTGTGTGTGTTTTATTCTTTTATTAATTTAATTTTTGGCACTGTTTTAATAACATTTTTTGAGAAGTAGTAAGTATTAAAATTAGTTTAATATTTAAATAAAATATAAATAAACTGTTTAAAGTATATTAATTTCGTTGAAATCATATAATAGAGGTAAAACTTCTTACGTGCGTACAAAGTACACACACATTCTTTTTTTTTTTAATGGTGGGCCCAATTACCATAACGTACTCTTTGTTTGTCAATAAAAAGTACACAAGATACAAATAGCACATACCTATATATCTTATTGTCAGTAACCTAGTTAAGACTATAAATGAAGGTAAAGTGAAGGTAAAGTGCTTCGGATAAATGAAGGTAAAGTGCTTCGGAAGCGATGTCGACCTTGCAGCGGCCATTCCGTTTTCGGAGCGCTGGATGACAGAGGAGGGTCTGGTTTAGCAGGTAGGCATTCGGCGTAGCCTCGGCGACGAGAGAGCGTTTTAAAGCACCTCGGGAACTATCGCTGGTACTACGAAGAATGAATCCTGCACTAAGGTCAGTCAGGCGGCGTTCTGGACTGAGGTGTCTTTTGAAGATTCCAGACCCCCCCTCTTTAAAGACGAAAAAAAAAAAGTTAAGACTATAAAGAAATATGTAGTTCCTATAAACCCAGTTAGACAACAATTATTATTTTATAATATTTTTGACAAATGAATTTATAAAACCTATAATATGTTACTCACAACTAACCCATGTAAGATCGCAAGTCTGGCGATCAAACGGAAACTTCTTCAAGTCCATCCAGCAATAGAATAAGGTACTTAGTCTATATCCATATACAACTTCTCCATCTGGGTTTATCTGTATAAATATATCTTTATCACTTAAACCCATCAAACTGGATTCCTTCTCGTTAGACAGAATCAAATGCGGTGCCCAGATTCTGTCTTTTAAATCCTCTTCTCCTCTGATAAATCGTTTGTTTGGACTCAAAGCAGCATAACTCAATCGGATATCTTTATATCTCATTTGGACCAAAATGTGAGCTTTGAGTTGCTAAAATATAAAAGATATTGATGAGTAATGAATAGATTTAAAATTATTTCATGTTACTAAGTTTTAAATATATTTTTTTAAATAATTCATTCATTTTCCTATTCGGAACACACATTTCATAAACCAAAAAACTGTACAAATAAAAATTAAAATCTAAAAAATAATCTTAAAAAATATTAAAACCGGTACAAAAGTACCTATGGATTCTAATATTTTTCTCCTTCTTCTTTTTCTTTTTCTTCTTTTTCTTCGTCTGATCTTCCATCATTAATTTTTGGACATAGGCCTTTTCCAACTCCTTCCATCTCTATCCTGAGTAATATACTTCCAATTTGGTCCAGCTTTTATTATAATGTGATAATTAAATAATATTGATAGCGTATTTGATAGATAATTGATTTAAGACGTCAACTTAATAAAAAGTTATTTATAGTTTATTATTTATGGAAGATTCAAGCTGAGAATACATCAGGATATATACTGTGATTCAAGTATTTTTTTGTTAAAGATGTTAAAAATTGTAAGCGTTCCATAGTAACAATATATTATTAAAAAATAACTTTAACACTGTTCCTCTTTTCTCGATTGAGTATTAATTTTTTTTGTACATATAAATTATTAAAATCACTGAATACATAGTTAGTGAAAAAATTATCACATTTATTAACTGAATTAATAATAATATGCAATTATACAAATAACAGTTAGTTATCCAAGGACATTCAAAAACCATCTCTTTAAAGTTAATGATGACATTGTCAAGTAGAATGACATTCTAGTAATGTTTACATATCCATACCAGTGTGAATTTTACTACACGTAATTTGCCGTGTAAAGACAGAAAACGTAGGGATAGCAGTAAAATATTTGCGAATTATGTACCGATGGCCTTAATCTAAATAATAAAAAAATCCAGTGCATTTTATATACGAATTAAGCGTGCTATACCACATGCCACCAGTAATACCTTTGCTTACGCTTATGTGACTACGACTTGTTTCATCTGTACGGCGAGGGGGCCCTTTAGAACTCCGCTTGATCATAATTCGGATATTTTGAGACTTCTGAAAATGGTAAGAAAATACAAATGTCTTTCACAACTACAAATTATAGATTATAGTATTTAACATGACCGTGGGATAATTATTATATTATATAATTTAAAATGAATTTAACAAATTTTGTGTCATGGGAAAGAGCATCAATTTTTTTTCTTTGTAAGGAAAGTAATATCACACCTCGACTTCATTAGTGCGGTAACACTGAAATCGCAAATTTTTCAGGAGAGGAAAAACAAAATGTTATGCGAACTCTTCATTTTTTTCTCTGCAACTTCCTTGTTAACCAAATTCGACACTCGTGTTGATTAAGTGTGTATCCAGTACTACCAGGGTATATGCAAAGAAACTGAGAGACATGATCAGAATAATCAGCCGAGAGATCTATTTCGAAAAATACGCTACTTAACAAGATACTTTAAAGCCAGAACTTGGGCCATTGAAGACAACACTGGAACTCTGAGAACAAACAGAGAAGATATAGCAGAGACATGGAGATCGTATTGCAGGGACCTATATAAAGATGATCAACGCCAAGAACCTGTTAACCAAATATCTGACGAGATGGAAGAAGAACCTGATATACTTGAAAATGAAGTAAGACCCGCGATCAGTAAGCTCAAATATAATAAAGCACCAGGTCCAGATATGATAACAGCAGAAATGCTCAAAGCTACAGAAGAAACTGGCGTAAAATTACTTCATCTACTCTGTAACCAAATATGGCATTCAAAACAATGGCCTGAAGACTGGACAAAATCTACAATAACCACAGTTCATAAAAAAGGCAGCTTCCATAAATGCGACAATTATAGAACTATGTATTTCTCTTATATCACATGCCAGTAAAATAATGATACATATAATCAACGAGAGACTAAAAACATTTCTTCAAAGAGAAATTCCACAAGAGCAAACTGGATTTACCAAAGGTAGAGGTACTAGAGAACACCTGTTAAATATAAGACAGATAATCGAAACATCTAGGGAATTCAATATTCCACTGTACATATGCTTTATAGATTATCGTAAGGCGTTCGACAGGGTCAAGTGGAGACACTTATGGCAAATACTAAAAGAAGTGGGAGTACCTCAACACCTTATTTCGCTTATAACAGAACTATACGAACACACTACTGGATCAGTCACACTACTTGACACACTTTCAAACGAATTTCATCCAGAACGGGGTATCAGACAGGGATGTATACTATCTCCACAATTATTCAATATATATGGAGAGCATAATATATTATGAGAAGAGCACTTGAAGGATGGGAAAAAGGCATCTCAATAAATGGTCATAAAATAAACAACCTACGTTTCGCAGATGACACAGCCCTTCTTGAAAATAGTCAAGCAGAGCTGATTGATCTTATACGACTGGTTGAAAATGAAAGTCAATATTTGGTCTGCAATTAAACATATCAAAGACAAAGATCATGATAATGGATAGACTACATGACAATCATCCACATATAACCACAATTGATCGGTTTTTAGGTTGTGAGCTCATACTTATATCTGGGATCATTAATTACAAACACAGGGTCACTACAGGAAGAAATAAAACGTAGATGTGATCTAGCAAAAGTCGCCACAGCAAAAATGACCACAATATGGAAGGACTGTCAAATTTCAAGAGCGTTAAAGATGAGGTTGATCAACTGCTTGATATTCCCAATACTAACTTACGGATGTGAATCTTGGACCCTGAGAAATTCGGAAAGAAGAAAGATAGACGCCTCTGAAATGTTCTGTTGGAGAATGCTACGAATTCCTTGGACCGACCATAGAACAAATAATTCGATTTTAAGAAAGCTAAAAGTTAGCCAACGGCTCTCCAGTAAAGTCCATCTCCAACAATTAAAATACTTTGGACATGTTATGAGAGCCAACACAGAAAACATGGAAAGACTCATTATACAAGGAAAGGTGGAAGGCCGAAGATCACGAGGAAGATCCCGAACAAGATGGATCGATCAGATAACAGGAATATTCAAAAGACCTATGCATGAGTTAAAAGAAATGACCAGAGACAGAGATCTTTGGAGACGGACAATACACGACATCACGTCGACCACTACACTCCCTCCGGGGGGTCAGGATTGAAGAGAGAGAGAGATCCAATGCTAGTATTTATTTTTAGATATTAGTATTGCTTTACCCTGAAATTCACCCTCAAAATATGATAAGCCGCTATTGCCAAGGCCCGCATGTTCAAAATTCGAGGCTTAGGCCTATCAACCTGCAATATCACAGGTTATGGCACTAGAAAAGTATTACTTGAGTAATTGTTAATGAATTGCAACAAATGTATTATCGCATGTTTGGGTAATATTTAAAAATGAACGGTATTTATGACACATCCACTCTCGATTTGCTAATGCCGAGAGAGCCAAAACCGGAAATGGTAACGACACAGGCACACTATGCAGATTCTAAGGTACTTAACTAAATTATATGATATTATTTCACAATGAAAGCAACGTCTAAAGGAGTGTGGTAGGCTAAAAAACATATTTTCCATTTTGTTAGGGTTATGTCAATATTGAAGTCGTGGTGCGATATGGTAAAAGAATACTTGGGAATAAATTTCTTAATGTTTGTCTACAGAGTGGGGCATTAGTGTGACAAAGTCCAATTACTCGTTTGTCGTCAGAGATACGAAAAAACTTTAATTATGTAAAAGTTGGGGCACACATAGTACCACAATTTAAAAATATTTTCAAATATACAGGGGCGTCCGTATTGACAGGGTGACAACTTATGTTTTTTAAATGGAACACCCTGTATATTTTTACATTTTTGGATTCTCCTCAATGTTTCCTTTTTTAAAATATATGGTTTTGTAATATTATACGAGGTAGTTTAAAAGTTAATTACGAGTTTTTTAAATTTCGTAGCAACATCTACACCCAGTAGAATTGTAGTGATTTGACACCAAATTTTCTATTTATATTCAAACGATTTTTAATATAGTCTACTATTGTTAATTATTAACAGTATAGCGAAATGTTTAATTTTAGTATACAGGGTGGGTCGAAACTCGGAATGAGTATTTTCTGAGTTTTCTTAAATGGAACACCCTACCCTGTATTCTAATAAAATGATATTTTATGGTACTTTTTTATTGTTTGTTATTACAGACCTTGTTTTGTTACTAATTTGCAACGCAGCAGTAGTTGTTTACTGCAGAAACCCCTTTCAGCTGTTACTTTCTGGAGGAAATGGAAGAAGCTGATTTATTTCTGGTTTTTTTATCTTGCTGGCGAGTAAATGGTTTACCTGTATATTTCGAAGACGCGAGTGTTCCGTTTGGGTTATCTCTTCCGTCCGGTTTATACTTGTGGTTTTTTGGTACCTCTGGAATATGTTTAGCAGGTTCTTCACAGGTTTTTGCTTCAGCTGTTGGCGTAGCAGGAGCACTATTTGTAAGTCTTTCGTTATTCTTTTCTATATCAATTAAATCTTCTGCTGTATAGACTTTATTATTTACATAGAGTTTGCCTCTTTTTATGTAGCTGTTTTCTCTCTTGTCTTGTTTGGCCAGTAATAAATGCTTCCGCAATGTTTTGGCTTCTATTTGTTGTTTCTTAGTTAGCACTGATGAAATAAATATACCCGGCTTTTATTTCAATTTAAAAGAGTTCTTTAGAATTTCAATTTTCATCCAATAATTTACTAAATCTATTCTTAAACGGCTATTTGGTTTTTTCCCAACGTGTAAAAGTTGTTTATGTCTATTAGTTTGGTTTCAATTTCCACTAAAGACAATATATGTGCGCAAATATCTTTTACAGTAAGTTGATTTCCAGTTATATGTAGTCCGAAAATCACTATACTATTTTTCTTATTATGTCTATTCACTTGCTCGACTTCCTGTACTAACCTTTTATTCTCTTCCTCTAATTTGTAATTTTTGTTTTTTAAATCGGCAATCTCTACCATTAATATCGTTTCTGCAGCTTCTATTGCATTCTTTATCTCGACTGTAAAACGACTAAAATACCTCGTACAATATTACAAAACCATATATTTTAATAATGGAAATATTGAGGAGAATCCAAAAAAGTAAAAATATACAGGGTGTTCCATTTAAAAAAATATAAGTTTGTGTTACCCTGTCAATACGCACGCTTCTGTGTATTTGAAAATATTTTAAAATTATGGTACTATCAGTGTCCCAACTTTTACCTCAATAACTTTTTTTTGTATCTCTTACGAAAAACGAGTAATTGGACTTTGTCACACTAATGCCCCACCCTGTATGTTATTGGATTAATTTGAATATGCCGAAAATCTTTGCGAAATTAACGAAACTTCTACGCTTGGACTAGCTACTTGTCTGTATCTTTTTCAGCGACTGGCTGAGGTTATTTTATTGGCTACAGTTACTCAAGTACTCAACGTATCCAGAGGCTTAGACCAACAGCCGGGAGAAATTTGGTATAAGGTAATTCCAATTTGTGAAATATCCGGAGGTGAAAAGTAAATTCCATAAGATTCGTAAATCAGACTTAACTCGTTAATAAAAATTTTTGTTATGTTGCTGTCTAGAGTAATGTTATCGAATGATAAATTTTTAAGTAGCTTTTGTAGCCTCTTTTGTACAAGAACAACGTTAGTGCTTCGTTTCATCTTTCTTTTCTTTTTTTTAGGGGACCTTCCAGTCTTTAATCAACGGGTTGACATGGGAAGACAGAGCAACATATACAAACATCAAAGAAATGCTCCAGCACACACTACTGACAGAGTAGGCTAAGAACAGGACAAGGCTTCCGCCAAGCCACAATAAGACTCCTTAAGACCAGGGACGTCCTTGCTAGAAATCGCATACAGAGGATGTACAGAGGAAAACACCACTGATCGACTATCTCATCAGGGTTTAGCCAGGTGAGTGCTGAAGACATCCAATCAAAAGTAGATATGGTGGCTAAAACAGTACCCTACAGATAAAGATGTCCAAGAGTCAACAAGAGGAATGGGAATCAGGTACCCGAAGCAGATGCGGTTCCAGACAGAAGGCAGTGTAGAAGCGGAACGTCAGACGAAGAAAGAAGGCTAATATATTATACTATGTATAACTAAACTATGAAGTAAATATTTCTAATGTAAAATGTTATAAAATTTCACTAAAATTTTTTTAAAAATATTTAAATGGATTTATAATTTCAGATCGTTTTCAGTCCTATAAGACCATCATCAGTGCTTGTTGTTTAGCTTTCCTTCTTCGAAATAATATGCTATTTTTTGTTAGCGTTGTATATTTTAGATATAGTGTTAGTCTTTATTCTACAATTTTATCTTTTCCGAATCCGTTTCATAAAAAATAATAGAGAGGATTATATACTGTTATTTATTAATTACTAAAAGCGTGGTAGGCTAAAACTAATGTGGAGAAATAGTCTAAGAGCTAGTGAACCCTCCGACTAACGGTCTTCCTGTAAGGCTAGAAATTTGTATAGTGATCATTCATAGCACACCAAGGCTAAAAACCATGACCTGGCAGGCATCAGCCCTGCACGTGTATCTACCAGGTGAATCGAAAAGTGCATAGTTAAGGGGGAAAAATACTTTCTCCTGTAAAGTTCAAATTTAAGTATGTGTTTGAGTAAGTCATTTAGAAGAAATGTGTAAAATGACAGGCGATTCTGAACAGCATAAGACCTTGCCAGGCGAGGGGAAAGATTAGGGTTTTTTCCTAAAATATTTTTTTTGCATCGAACAAAGTTTTTTTAGGTTTTTTGAATCATTCCAAACAGAAAAGGTCTTTAGTAACTTTTCTCTTAGGTTAATAGTTTTTAACATAAGCGATTAAAAATTTAAATATTGCGAAATCGGTCACTTTAAACCTGAATCGGACATTTAACTGAAAATTTCCATGTTACCAAGGTAGGTAGGTATATTCTTTAAACATCGATTGATGAAATCCCGAAGAGTTTTTTGCAATACAATATCGAAAACCCCTTTGTTTTTTAATTGATAATCAAGCGGGCGCGACACTGTAGTATAAGTGAGGACGTTTGAGTTTGCATACATTTATTATCTTGAGAATGGGCAAATTTGAAGAGAAATCCTCAGACAGGTCGATTTTTATTTTTAAATTAGGACTTTTTGGCATATAAATAATACTAGTGACGTCATCCATATGGGCGTGATGACGTAATCGATTATTTTTTTTGAATGGGACTAAGGGTCGTGTGATAGCTCATTTGAAAGCTTATTTAATTCTCTATGCAGTAATAACATAAATATTAACACAGTTATTTATACAGGGTGTGAAAAAATTTTTCTTCTTTTTGTGTAAATCAATTCAATAAAAAAATTTTTTTGTACACCCTGTATAAATAATTATGTTAATGTTTATATTACTAAATAGAGAATTAAATAACCTTTCAAATGAGCTATCACACAACCCCTACTCTCATTTAAAAAAATCATCGATTACGTCATCACGCCCAAATGGATGACATCACTAGTATTATATATATATATGCCAAAAAGTCCTAATTTAAAAATAAAAATCGACCAGTCTAAGGATTTCTCTTCAAATTTGCCCATTCTCGAGATAATGAATTTATGCAAATTCATACGTCCTCACTTATACTACAGTGTCGCACCCACTTGATTAGCAATTAAAAAACAAAGGGGTTTTCGATATTATATTGCAAAAAACTCTTCGGGATTTCATCAATCGATGTTTAAAGAATATCTACCTACCTTGGCAACATTGAAATTTTCAGTTAAATGTGCGATTCAGGGTTAAAAATAAAAATGGTCGATTTCGCAATTTTTAAATTTTTAATCGCTTATATTATGTCAAAAACTATTAACCCAAGAGAAAAGATTAAATGATTCAAAAAACCTAAAAAAACTTTGTTCGATGCAAAAAAATAGTTTTAGGAAAAAACTCTAATCTTTCCCCTCGCCTGGCAAGGTCTTATGCTGTTCAGAATCGCCTGTCATTGTACACATTTCTTCCAAATGACTTACTCAAACACATACTTAAATTTGAACTTTACAGGAGAAAGTTTTTTTCCCTTAACTATGCACTTTTAGATTCACCTGGTAGATACACGTGCAGGGCTGATGCCTGCCAGGTCATGGTTTTTAGCTTTAGTGTACTATGAATTATCACTATACACATTCTAGCCTTACAGGAAGACCGTTAGTCGCAGGACTCACTAGCTCTTAGACTAAAATGATATATTGCAGAATGTTAGATCGATTTGTGCTTTTAACTGAAATAACCAAACAGAAAACCGAAGAGAGTGGTGTAGAAATTTAGTAAAAAATTACACTTTTATAAAAAAGAACTTTTTTATAATAATAGTATATTACTTTATGAGGCGGAGAAGCATGACTTTTCTTGACGCGCCCGATATTACGCGCCGAACGAAGTGAGGCGCGTAATAGAGGGCAAGTCAAGAAAAGTCGCTTCTTTGCCGAATAACGTATACTATTTTTTCTTCAAACGTAGCAATTTTCAACCATAAATAGTACAATTCATGCTCAAAAAATTTTAAACCCTCATGATTCGCCAACATCGGGAATGATTGCTGAAAGTTGTGCTCGACCATCAGTATCATCAACAATTACCAATGCGTATCAAGAGTCGGGAACATTTTTGCACGGTTTCAATTTTTGAAAATGCCTCATTAACTAATTGTACTTTTAATATTACTATAAATAAAAATGATGTTAATGACATTTGTATTGTTGCTTTGTGACATGTTTCATATTGTTGCCATGACAACATTTTTCCCTCCGCCGTAAAGAAATGGGAAAAAAAACTGCTGCCGGCGGAGACATCAAACTTTGACAGGATCAAGTTAGATACTAGATCAAGTTAGGAATTAGGATTTCCTCCAATAGTTGCGGTTACAGAGCACTGGCTTGAAGTTAACGAGCCTTTTTTTGTAGAAAAATATACCACAACTTCCAGGTATGATCATCCAAGTTCGGCTCATGGAGGCACCCTGATTCTCTCTAGAAATAATGATTTTTCTCTGGTAACAAAATATGACTTTTTGTTAAGTGAATCCTTCTTTGAGTTTTCCTTAGTTTATAATAAAAATCTTAATCTTTACATTATTTGCATTTATAGATCACCTGATTCTACCGTGGAACTATTTTTTCAGAACCTGCTAAATTTGTTAGATGACCTGCCTCATAAAAGCAGAAAAATTCTATGCGGTGATTTTAACATTAATTATGCTGCTGCTAGTGCTACCCAAGTGTCCCTGGCAAACATATTTGAATCGTATGGTCTCTCAATGCACGTTAATTATCCTACAAGGATTACAAAAACTACATCTACCATAATCGATTATATTGTCTCAGATTTCTCACCCCTTGATATCAGCTCTACAGTTATTAATGCGGGACTATCTGATCATGAAGCAGTGTATACGAAGTTTAACATCTTTAGCAAACCCTCCTCAAAAACCCGACGTTTAGGTAGGATTTTTACCGCCCAGAATTTTCGTAAATTCCAAAATTTATGCTTAACTTCTGAGTGGCAATCTCCTTCTATAGACGTGGACTATAATTTCAGTGTTTTTCTAGATAAGCTTCTCCACATCTTCAATAAGGCATTTCCTTTAATTCCTATTAAGCCAAAACATCGGAAACCTTGGGTTACGAAAGGTATTCGCATATCAGCTAAGAATATGCGTTCACTACTATAAATTAAGAAATTTACTACCAATGTTGCTGTCACTGAATATATCATGAAGTACAGGACAACATATCTAAAACTTGTCAGGTCAGCTAAAAAAGCCTATTATCAAAATCGTCTGGGAAGCTCTAAAAGTGTTGCAAAAGAAACTTGGTCTATAATAAACGATCTTCGAAATAAAACTCACACAGCTCAATCATTTTTCCTTCCAAATCCTGAAAGTCTAAACGACTACTTCGTTAATGTGAGTAAAAATATAACATCAACAATTTTGCCGCAACAAGATCCCATTTCCTATCTTCCTAATTCAAGACAGGTCTCGAATTCATTCTTTTTACGACCAGTCGATAACTCTGAACTGATCCAAACAATCAATAGTATCAAAAGCAAATCATCCTGTAGTACTGATGGACTATCTACAAAAATTTTCTCTAATCTCACAGAAAATGTGTTGGATATCCTCCTCTCACTAATTAATGATTCCTTCGAAAAAGGTAAATTTCTAGAGTGCCTAAAGACAGCCATTATTATTCCTCTTCATAAGGGTGGCGAAAAATCTGATGCCTGCAACTATAGACCTATTGCCTTACTACCGGTACTCTCCAAAATTATTGAGAGACTCATTAAAACTCGACTTATGTCCTTTATCGTTGATAACAACATTTTATCACAAAATCAGTTCGGCTTTTTAACAAATAAATGTACCACTGATGCCATGTTTTATGTACTACACGAGGTTTACCAAGCACTAAACAATAATCTTTATACTGCCACTGTTTTCTGCGACTATGCCAAAGCTTTTGATTGTGTAAATCACGACATCTTGATTACAAAACTAAATTTCTATGGAATTCGAGGTATTTCTTTGAATTGGTTCCAATCCTACTTGAATAATCGGAAACAACTAGTTAGAGCAAATGATACTGACTCTAGTCTCAAAAATCGTATGTGGAGTACCACAAGATTCAGTATTGGGTCCTATACTGTTCCTTATCTTTATAAATGACATCACTAATTTAAAAATCAATGGGAAAATTTTTCTTTTTGCTGATGATACCAGTATCACTTGGAGCAACTCAACTATTGCATCTCTTCATGAAACTATAACTTCGGATCTACTGACGATAAAGACCTGGTCTGACTCTGACTCTAATTTACTCTCTTTTAACGTAAATAAAACAGTAGAATTATCCTATAAAGGAGCTCTTCAACATTTGCCTCTTAATAACAACCAGATCAGTACCGTTGATTCTGTAAAATTTCTTGGTATTTTTTTAGACAGCAACCTCAAATGGTCCCTTCATATCGATTCGTTAAGTAAGAAACTCGCCTCAGCTTGCTATGCAATACGATCTGTCTCAAGGGAACTCAATTTAGCATCTTCTAAAATAACATATTTTTCGTTGTTCGAGTCTCATCTTCGATATGGTCTTCCTTTTTGGGGTTCTAGTACAGCTGCTCAATTTGATGTCATTTTTAGATTGCAAAAAAGAGCAATAAGATATTTGTTTGGCCTCAGAAGATCTACACATTGCAGAAGTTACTTCAGAGATCACGAAATTTTAACACTTCCATCTTTATATATTCTAGAAACGGTTTGTTTAATTCGTACACACCTTCATGTCTTTCCATCAAGGCCCAATCATCGTTACTCCACCAGAAATTCAATGTTTGATATTTATTTGCCGATTCCATCCACTGAGTTAGTAAAGAAATCTATATTATATTCCGCGAAGAAACTGTACAATCATCTTCCGTTACAACTTAAATCTGCAACATCTTTCCCTAAGTTCCGTAAAATGACAAAAGGCTATCTATCCAAAAGACCATATTATTCAATAGAAGAATTTCTTAATGAATAACTAAGAAAATTGGGTTCCATACGCAGTAGCATAAACTTGTCAGTTCCTTATGTTGTACCTATTTTATTTTATTTGTTGTATGTTCAATTTGCAATTTATATATATTTTGCAATAAATTGTTTTTGTCTTGGCGTTTATATGTTATACTGTACATTATTGACGATTTATCTAATTTTAGTAAATTGTAGTTGTTATTTGTTATTTATATCATGTTTTTCTTATGAATGTATGTAAGCTTTGTCCATAAAATTGTAAAAATTTTCAGTGACAATAAAGCATATTTCTATTCTATTCTATTCTATTCTATTCTATTCTATTCTAAAAGATTATTTGTGACAAAATTAAGGTAGAATCAATCAAAGTTCATTATAATAAGTATAACTTCTTCTTCAGATGCCATCTCCGCTACGGAGGTTGGCAATCATCATAGCTATTTTAATTTTTGAGCCAGTAGCTCTAAATAGTTCTTTGAGCTCCATCCAAACCATTCTCTCAGGTTCTTCAGCCATGAAATTCGTCTTCTTCCTAACCTTTTTCTGCCATCTATCTTTCCTTGCATTGTCCGAGATACTGTAGTTTTCTTTCTTTAATTGTAAGTTCAACTTCCTTATCTTTACTTATTCTTCTCAGTACTTCGTTGTTCGTAACTCTATCTACCCAGGAAACTCTCTTAATTCTTCTATAGTCCACAATTGGCTCATCTAACAACATTTGAGCATCGACATCTTCGAGGTGACCTAATCATATCCTTCCGTATTTTAAAATATAATTTTGGAAACATTAACACAATATTTACGCTAAATCAAGACGAACGATTAAGAGGCCATCGTTATAAATTAAAGAGGGAACAGACGACAACAAGATCCAGAATGAACTTTTTACCAAACAGAATATTTAATGTCTGGAATAACTTAGATGAAGACACCATATCGGCAACTAGTGTTAACATTTTTAAAAATAGACTTGATAGTTCTTTATTTTCTTTGTAAGACTTAAATATTTTAGGACAGCATTATTTATTGTTTCAGAATTTTGTTTGAAATTGTAATCTTTATAATTTTTATTAGTTTTATATTTTTCGATACGATATTTTTCTTTGTTTTGGACATTATGGGACCTTTACAAAACTGAATTGTTTTAGGGCGTCATTGTTTTATTCTTTCGGTATTTTTATTTGATGTTTGTTAATTTTTAAATTTATTCTTAATTTGTATTAATTGTAAAATAATATTTCTCTTTGTTTTTGGGCATAATAGGAGCTCACTCCTCTGCCCTTATTTGATTTATAATAATAATAATAATAATTATAATAAAACCAAGAGCTAGTTTTAGATCAAGTCCCTAATGAAATCCTTGATGAGCAGATTCCTGAGATTCCCATACCAGAAACTCAACCTGACAATACACAGCAGGAAAACAACGAGTTGCGCGATAGTCTAGAAACCGAAATGGCTCGTGCCGTACAAGAGTTTAATGGAACAAATCCACTTAGCAGACCACCGCTACCACGAATAAACTCTTGTAAGAAACTAGGTGCGCTGTTACAAATTGTGAATACTGAAGTCCTACCCAATTATGTCGTAGAAGCCCACACATTGGAATATCTGCATATGCTAATCTACTGTGAAGCAACAGCAGTTGCCAATGTAATGGGCGTTAAGATCAGAACACGACGGGGTACTAATAACGGAAGGACTGGTAACAGAATTGCACCCTGGGAAAAAAGACTTCTTGGAAAAATTGAATTACTGCGTAGGGATATTGGTCAAGTCACAGAATATATAAGAGGTGTAACAAGTAGAAAAGTCATTAAGAGAGCTGAAGAAATAATGCGGAGCACTGCAAGACACTCGAGATACGATCCAGAAAATAACACAGCTCAACAGTGTTTGGATACATTAAAACAAAAACTCTCCGTCTATTCAGGACGATTAAGAAGGTATAAAGTTAGTAACAACCGAAAATGTGACAATGCACTTTTTGAGAACTCTGAGAAGGCGTTTTACCGAAAACTCAATTCAACCGTAGAAAGTGTCGACAAGTCTTACCCAAGCCAAGAAGAAATTCATGAGTTTTGGGGAAATCAACTTTCCACACCAGCTGCTCTTAACAACAATGCTGGCTGGATAGAAGATACGACGCACAACTGTCACCACTACGTCACTGCTAACTACGAACCATTCACGACTGAAGAAGTCTCAAATGTCATCAAAGAGCTTCATAACTGGAAATCTCCGGGACCAGACGGAGTTCAGAACTTTTGGCTTAAAAAGTTTTGGAGTATTCATGAGTGCTTATCAACATTAATTAATCATGTTATTTCTAATCCGCAGGAATTACCATCATTTCTAACTCAGGGAACTACTTATTTAATACCCAAGGATCAAAATAACACCCAAGATCCATCCAAGTACCGCCCAATTACTTGTCTTCCAACTTTGTATAAATTGATCACATCCTGTGTAACCCGGCGTATCTACCAACACTGTGCTCTAAACAATATCATAGAGCCTCAACAGAAAGGATGCGCTAAGGGTTTCATGGGTTGCAAAGAACAGCTTATCATCGACTCAGTCATTTCTAACCAGGCATTCACCAAAAAAAAGGAACCTTTTTACTGCTTTTATTGACTATAAAAAGGCCTTTGATTCAGTACCGCATGAATGGCTAATAGATATATTGAAAATATACAAAGTCGATGATAACATAGTGACCTTTTTAAGGCATATAATGAGAGATTGGAAGACTAAAATTCACCTCCAAATACCTGGTGAAAACAATATCGAAACCGAAAATATCCGCAATCAACCGGGGCCTGTTTCAAGGAGACTCGTTGAGTCCACTGTGGTTCTGTTTAGCTTTGAACCCCCTTTCCCAACTATTAAACTCCACTGACTCAGGTTTTAGCATTAAAAGCAATAATACTGTAGTAGCGAAGCTCAATCATCTGTTGTATATGGATGATTTGAAATTAATGGCTTCCACTCGAGAACACCTAGAAGAGATGCTAAAAACTGTAGAAACATTCTCTAATGATATTAGTATGCAGTTCGGTCTAGACAAGTGCCGTGTTTTGAATATAGTCAGAGGAAAGGTACAGCCCGGTGGATTCGATATGCAAAATGGCCAGAACATCGAGGCCATGGGCGATAACGATATGTACAAATATCTTGGAGTAAAGCAGGCGCGGAAAATTGACCATAAGCAAATGAAAACTGAGATAACAACTGAGTTTATAAGAAGGGTAAAACAACTGCTTCGTTCACAGCTTAACAGTAAAAATTTGTTTAAGGCACTGAACACCTACGCTTGTTCCGCGCTTAGCTATTCATTTGGTATTGTTAAGTGGACAAAAACGGATATAGAAAATCTTCAGCGAAAAGTACGAACACACCTCACAAAGGCACAAAAACACCACCCTAAAAGTGCAGTAGAACGAACGACATTACCCCGGTATTTAGGAGGAAGAGGACTTATGGATATAGGTGAGCAATTAGATAAACAGATTGCTAATTTAAGAACTTATTTTCAGATGCAGGCTGAGACATCTACTCTACACCGCGCAATCTGCGCAGTAGATGACACAACACCGATCAAACTGAGAGAACCAGAAATGCGCATAAACCACCTTACTAAGGACGAAAAACTGCGCACCTGGATGGGTAAACCTCTGCACGGGCGACATCCCAATGAGGTTAGCCAAGACTATGTCGACAATACAGCGTCGAACTATTGGTTGACATCAGGAAAGATGTTCCCTGAAACGGAGGGTTCATTACTGGCCATCCAGGATCAGGTTATACCAACCAGAAATTACCTGAAATATATCGTCAAAGACCCTCAGGTTCAAAACGACAGATGCCGATATGGATGTCAAGCCCAAGAAACCATCCAACATATTACAGGGGGTTGCCAGGCATTTGCTGCAACTGAATACAAGGAACGGCATGACGCAGTGGGAAAAATCCTTTATCAGGAGATAGCTAACAAGCTGGGACTTCTCCAAACGGACTATCTCCCATATTATCAATACGTTCCTGAGAGTATGCTTGAGGATGGCAACTACAAGCTATACTGGGACCGCAGTGTGCTCACAGACCAAACAGTGGCACATAATAGACCAGATCTCGTACTAGTTAATAAATTAACAAGACAAACAACACTAATTGATGTGGCGATACCTAACAACAATAATCTACGTAGTAAATTTACTGAAAAGATCGCCAAGTATAGAGATCTGGAAATTCAAATACGGAGACAATGGAGAATGCAAAGTACCCAGACGATACCTATTGTTATGTCTACTACTGGAGTCATTCCGAAGACCCTCTTCGAAAGCATAAAAAAGCTGGGTCTCAATGAACATATTTATAAGACCATGCAGAAAGCTGTACTACTTGCGACGGCCAGAAGTGTAAGAAAATTTTTGGGAGATAAACCTGCATTCCAAGTCACCTAGGGCTCGATAACACGGAAAGAGTCCCACCAGAGCTTAATCCTTTTGATACCGTAGGTATCTGGGATGAGTCAATTTTCCCCTCAGAGGGAGTGTGAGCCGTATGGCTAAATCTGGATAATTATAATAATAATGGGAGTTTTTTGTCAGTTCTTCTATCAGGCGCGGCCCCCTGCGAATGGGGGATGCTTTCTGGGTATTCGTAGCGCCAATACCCAGAGAGTAGCAGGGATACTTGCCGTGGAACAAAAACTGACACCTGGCAGTAGGTATAAAATGCACACCCATGAGAATGGAGAATCATAATTTATGTTTAGGATCGCTGCCTGGGGATCGCCAGGGCACGTCTGGAGCCGGCGCTGGACGTGACAGTATGCGGGACGTCGGTGGCAGGGTGTTGAGGCGGCGGGCCCCTGTCATACAATCAGCTACAGCCCAACCACAACGACAACCACAAGCGAGCCAAACAACAACAAGAGCTCCACCCGCCGAAGGTGCTGCGCTGGATCATCAGCCGGCGCTCACTCAAGCGGGACGACCGAGGCAGCGCATGAAATGGACTGTGTCCATCAATGAGAACATTTTGCGCTTCTACTACAAGGTGACAAACCTCGGTCAAGAAACAATCGGCTACCGACAACAGCTGTATGCCGAATTTTGCAGGACGTACCCAGATATTCAAGTATCGGAGCAACGAGTATCAGACCAATACCGGGTAATTATAAGAAATAACCTTATCCCAGAGACTAGACGCAATATCATCAGAAGCGAAGTCGAACGGGAGATTCATAACGATGTTGTAATTGAAGATCAAGTCCCCAATGAAGTGCATGAGCAGATTCCTGAGCTTGCCATACAAGAAACTCAACCTGACAATACAGAGCAGGAAAACAACGAGCTACATGATAAACTAGTAAGCGAAATGGCCCGTGCTGTACAAGAGTTTAATGGAACAAACCCACTTAGCAGACCACCGCTACCACGAATAAACTCTTGTAAGAGACTAGGTGTGCTGTTACAAATTGTGAACACTGAAGTCCTTTAGAGTATCTGCAGATGCTAATCTACTGTGCAGCAACAGCAATTGCTAATGTAATGGGCATTAAGATCAGAACACGACGGGGTTCTAATAACGGAAGGACTGGTAGCAGAATTGCACCCTGGGAAAAAAGACTGCTCGGAAAGATTGAATTGCTGCGTAGGGATATTGGTCGAGTCACAGAATATATACGAGGTGTAAGAAGTACAAGAGTCATCAGGAGAGCTGAAGAAATAATACGGAATACTGCAAGACACTCAAGATACGATCCAGAAAACAACACAACCCAACAGTGCCTGGATACGTTAAAACAAAGACTCTCAGTTTATTCAGGACGACTAAGAAGGTACAAAGTGAGTAACAACCGAAAATCCGACAATGCCCTTTTTGAGACTGCTGAGAAGGCGTTCTATCGAAAACTCAATTCCACCGTAGAAAATCTCGATAAGTCTTATCCAAGCCAAGAAGAAATTCATGAGTTTTGGGGAAATCAACTTTCCACACCAGCTGCTCTTAACAACAATGCTGGATGGATAGAAGATACGGTACAGAACTGCCAACACTACACTACTACTCTCTACGAACCCTTCACCACTGAAGAAGTCTCAAATATCATCAAAGAGCTTCATAACTGGAAATCTCCTGGACCAGACGGAGTTCAAAACTTTTGGCTCAAGAAGTTTTGGAGTGCTCATGAATGCTTATCAACACTAATTAATTATGTTATTTCTAATCCGCAGGATATACCATCATTCCTAACTCAGGGAACCACTTATTTAATACCGAAGGATCAAAATAACACCCAAGATCCAGCAAAATACCGCCCAATTACTTGTCTTCCAACTTTGTATAAATTGGTCACATCCTTTGTAGCCCGGCGTATCTACCAACACTGTGCGCTGAACAATATCATAGAGCCTCAACAGAAAGGATGCGCTAAGGGTTCCATGGGCTGCAAATAACAACTTATCATCGACTCAGTCATTTCTAATCAAGCATATTCCAAAAAGAGGAACCTATTTACTGCTTTTATTGATTACAAGAAGGCCTTTGATTCAGTGCCGCATGAATGGCTTATAGATATATTGAGAATATATAAAGTCGATGATAATATAGTGACCTTTTTACAAGATATAATGACAGAGTGGAAAACTAGAATTCACCTTCAAATACCTGGTGAAAGTAACATCGAAACTGAAAATATCGCAATCAGCCGGGGCCTGTTTCAAGGAGATTCGTTGAGTCCTCTGTGGTTCTGTCTAGCTATGAACCCACTATCTCAGCTATTGAACTCCACAGATGCAGGTTTTAGCATCAAAAATAACAACAATGTGGTGGCGAAGCTTAATTATTTATTGTACATGGATGATTTGAAATTAATGGTTTCCACTCGAAACCAACTCGACGAGATGCTAAAAACTGTAGAAACTTTTTCTAATGATATTAGTATGCACTTCGGACTAGACAAGTGCCGTATTTTAAATATAGTCAGAGGAAAAGTACAGCCCGGAAGATTCGATATGCAAAATGGCCAGAACATCGAGGCCATGGGTGAAAACGATATGTACAAATATCTTGGAGTAAAGCAAGCGCGGAAAATTGACCATAAACAAATGAAAACAGAGATAACTACTGAGTTTATACGAAGGGTAAAACAGCTGCTTCGCTCACACCTTAACAGTAGAAATTTGTTTAAGGCACTAAACACCTACGCATGTTCCGTGCTTAGCTACTCATTTGGTATTGTTAAGTGGACAAAAACAGATGTAGAAGCTATTCAGCGAAAAGTGCGAACACACCTCACAAAGGCACAAAAACACCATCCTAAAAGTGCAGTAGAAAGAACTACATTACCACGGAATCTAGGAGGAAGAGGACTTATGGATATAGGTGAGCAATTAGATAAACAAATTGCTAACTTAAGAACTTATTTTCAGATGCAGGCTGAGACATCTACTCTACATCGCGCTATCTGCGCAGTAGATGACACAACACCGATCAAACTGAGGGAACCAGAAATGCGCATAAACCACCTTACTAAGGACGAAAAAGTGCGCGCCTGGGGTAAACCTCTGCACGGGCGACATCCCAATGAGGTCAGCCAAGACTATGTCGACAATATAGCGTCGAACTACTGGTTGACATCAGGAAAGATGTTCCCTGAAACGGAGGGTTCATTACTGGCCATTCAGGATCAGGTTATACCAACCAGAAATTACCTGAAATATATTATCAAAGACCCTCAGGTTCAAAACGACAGATGCCGATATGGATGTCAAGCCCAAGAAACCATCCAACATCTTACAGGGGGCTGCCAGGCATTTGCTGCAACTGAATACAAGAAACGGCATGATGCAGTAGCAAAAATCCTTCATCAAGAGATAGCTATCAAGCTGGGACTTCTCCAAACAGACCATCTCCCGTATTATCAATACGTCCCTGAGAGTATGCTTGAGGATGGCAACTACAAGCTATACTGGGACCGCACTGTGCTCACAGACCAAACAGTGGCACATAATAGACCAGATCTCGTACTAGTTAATAAATTAACAAGACAAACAACACTAATTGATGTGGCGATACCTAACAACAATAATCTACGTAGTAAATTTACTGAAAAGATCGCCAAATACAGAGATCTAGAAATTCAAATACGAAGGCAATGGAGAATGCAAAGTACCCAGACGATACCGATTATTATTTCTACTACTGGAGTCATTCCGAAGACAATCCTCGAAAGCATAAAAAAGCTGGGTCTGAATGAACATCTTTATAAGACCATGCAGAAAGCTGTACTACTCGCGACGGCCAGATGCGTACGAAAATTTCTGGGAGATACATCTGCATTCCAAGTCACCTAGGGCTCGATAATACGGAAAGAGTCCCACCAGAGCTCAATCCTTTTGATACCGTAGGTATCTGGGATGAGTCAATTTTCCCCTTAGAGGGAGTGTGAGCCTTATGGCTAAATCTGGGATAATAATAATAAAAACATTTCAAAGGCGTTAAGTCGTCTCATTTTCTCTACATTTAACGTCCATGATTCCACTCCATACTATAGTATACTGTATACGTAACATTTTGTTAGGCGTACTTTAAGAGCTAATGTTAAATCTTTGCTACATATGACCTTTTTCATTTTCATAAAATTAGAACGTGCTTTTTCCGTTCTGACTTTGATTTCTGCAGTGTAGTCATTATTTTCTGTTATAAGTGTTCCTAGGTAAGTGTACTTTTATACTTTTTCGATCTGCTGGCCCTCTACTATCAAGATTTCGTTATTATTATGGTTGTTTTGACTAATTTTCATAAACTTCGTCTTTTTGATATTGTGAGAGAGTCCGTACTCCCTACTACATCTTACTATTTTACTCATGAGTCTTTGCAGGTCTTGTAAACTATCGGCTATTATTACTGTATCATCTGCATATCTGATGTTATTAACTAAGGCTCCATTTACTCTTATGCCGACTGTTTCATCTTCCAGGGTTTCTCGCATTACCTCTTCAGAATAAGCGTTAAATAATAGAGGTGATATTATGCAGGCTTGCCCGATTCCTCTCTTTATTTCCATTTCTTCGGATGTTTCTTTTTCAATTCTAACTATTGCTTGCTGATTGTAATAGAGGTGTGTTATTAGTCTTAAATCTCTTTCATTTAGGTTTTTAGTTTTCAGAATTTCCATGAGTGGATCATGTTTTAATAGAAGTGCGTTATTAGTCTTAAATCTCTTTCATCTTGGTTTTTAGTTTTCAGAATTTCGATGAGTCGATCATGTTTAGGTCTTCTGTTATAAGTATAACAGAAGACCTAAATTATTAATTAAAAGCAAACTAAAGTTAAAACTGAACTATGTATTTAAATCGGATTTACCCATATGCCTGAAAAGGAAAATCTTTAACCAGTGTGTGTTGCCTGTACTCACTTATGGAGCGGAAACATTAACATTCGCAAAAACGGTAGTGAACAAGAGTCGCATAACTCAGGGGACTATGGAGCGCCAGATGTTGGATGTCTGTCTGAGAGACCAAATCCCAAACGAAGAAATAATTCGTAGAACAAAAACAATAGACGCTGTCGAAAAAATCGCGTCGCTAAAGTAAAATTGGGCAGAACACATCGCCAGATTATCAGACAACCGATGAACAAAACGCATTCTGCACTAGAAGAAGCATTACGGAGCTGAGGACGCCCTCCAACCAGATGGATCGACGATCTGAAGCATGTTATCGGTAACTGAATGCAAGCCGCACAAACCAGAGACAGATGAAAAGAGCTGATGGAGACCTATGCCCAGCAGTAGACGCGTACGGGTTGATGATGATAATGAAAGTTAAAACGGAATTATTCTAATATAAGAAACATGAAACACCAAAGTAAATTTTAATCTCTCATCGTGATACGATTATTATAGCTATGCCTTAGAACTTACCAAATGGTCTGCTGACTCAATATGTGTTATATCCATTCGGAAAAATACTTCTATTTGTTCTCCAGGTGGCTTTATAAGTCTATCATATCGACAGCCATCAGTTAATAGCAAGATGAGTTCCTCTTGCGTATACTTATTTAAGTTGGGTATGGTGGATAATTCTGGACACTCTAAATCTACGACAGGTTCTGTGTTGGTGGTTTCCGTAGGAGTAGTGCTCTCTGGAGTTGTGACTTCATTTTGTCTTATTATGGGACCTTTGGTTGAAGTTGATACGTCTAACGTTTTATTTTGATCTTTAATTGTTCTTGGTATATTCGATTCTGGCTTTGGTATACTCATTACTGACGATCTTGTGGAAGTTGTTAAAAACTTGGTGTTACTAAAACAAAGAAATCAATATAATGATTATCAGTAATTGATTCATCAGCTACTATTTTTATATATATTAAAATTTTTGCAAAATTGTACCTATTATTAACTATAAATAATAAGCATTTGAAACCAAATACAGTAAATGACATAGAGAGGATCAATGACAGTATAATTCAAGAAGTTAAATAAGTTGTTACTTTTCATTCATAATAATAAATAAGGTAGGTAATTAATCGACGTACTTTGACACTGTTAAGCTATTAACACATTTTCAGCTCGCTATTAATAAACTTTCTTTGGTACGCGGGATCCAGGTCTATATTTAATCGAAAATATTTTTTAATCAAACAAGAATACTGATCCGCATTCTATTAATATTGGATTGCTTTTTTCGACAATTCTCTAGTGGTAAATTCTACCATATACGTTATTTCAATCAATAAATTATATCATATGTACGTCATTTCAATCTTATTGTGTACTGAATCGCACTGAAAAATTATGACGTGTTTAATTTATTGTGTTTTAATTAAATTTTAGTTTATATATTAGGTGATACAACAATCCCTCTTAGTTAAATGTGTTATACACATAGATAACAATATTTGCTTTGTCTAATTATAAAACTGGTGTCAATATTTGATATTTGTAACTTACAAATTGTCTCAAAGGTATATTTAATAATAGATCTAAGACAACTATACAAAATATAATAAGAACGAGATTTATCTATACTGCCATCGTCTCTTTTAGTCGAAAATCACTTTCTTAATCTTCTTTTTCTAATTTTTTCACTAACTGCGAAAGTAATGATAGCGGGTTTCAACATTTATATATTTGATAGATTCGACCGTTACTTGATGGAAGTTCATTTTATCTAACAATAAAACATTGAAAACGTTTGTTTTCTATACTTCCACAAAATTTATTATAACTATGTGACTACAGCTGTTTCGTAGAAACATACACTGTAAATATATTAAGAACAATAAGAGCCGAAAGAGAAAACAACTACAGATTGGTGTTTACAAACTAACTTGTGGTGACAGTCCGAAAACTTACATCGGTCAAACTGGTAGAACCTTTGACAAACGGATAGCAGAACAAAAGGGCTTTCAACAATAGAAAAACAGACACTTCTACATACGCAGTTCACCTTTTAGATTATAATCATTCTTTTAATGAAGAGTTTCAAATTCTGCATATTCAAAATAAAGGCCTTAAGCTATCTTTATTAGAATCTATGGAAATTAATAAATTAAAAAATACAGATATAATTCTGAATGACCAACTCGAGACAAACAGCTCCCCATCCCTCAACCTCTTCAGTCTTTAAAAGACTTTAAAAAGGCAAACCCATAGTAAACTAAATCACTTGAGAAAGGCACTCTGCTGAAACAGCTGTAGTCACATAGTTATAATAAATTTTGTGGAAGTATAGAAAACAAACGTTTTCAGTGTTTTATTGTTAGAATTTATATATTTACTGCAAAGCCAACACTTTAAATAATAGGAAATTGGGTCATGAATCCTCCTTTTCTTCTAAAGGTACGTATCTATTACGTTGGTGCTCCGTGTGGATACGACATGCACTCCTTTACATATAAACCGCCACCGATTGGATCGCCGAGGGTCGAGATCGCCCGGAGCGGCGATCCAATCGGTTGAATCGCTGGCTGTTTATATGTAGAGGAGCGCATGGCGTATTCACACGGAGCAACAAGTTAATGGATACGTGCCTTCAGAGTCTGAATTTGATTAATTGTACCACCAACTAATGTTGCCAACAGTAGTATACACCGACTGTTTAGTTTTAGATTGGATATGCCCAACTGAGGGAAGCACTAAAATCGGCAACATTGCCGTCATTGTAGAATGACGAATGACTAAATGAATTGTTGTGTGTGTTACTCGTATACTAGGGATGGCGGTTTTTGACAAAACACCGGTTTTCGGTTATACCGTTTTTTTTTTGCTTACGGTTTAACCTGGCGGTTATAACCGGCCAAAAAAACCGTTTTTGGGAAAACCGGTTTTCGGTTTTTTTAATCCAATAGGTTACAAAGTTACATTTACAATACACTTTAGTTTGAGATACTCCATTAGACTCGATATCAATATGATCAAAATTAGTATGTACTATCGAAAGTCGAAAGAACATGTATTACTTTTAACACGTGTGTATATTTGTAGAATAGATATATTTTAACTCATTTAATACTTCCTGTATGAGTGTATCGTTTTGAAAACGTAGCGAAATTCTTGGAGATTCATATTCGTAATCAGTAATTCGATATTCATAGCCAGAGCATTATTTTTGATAATCAGAAAAAGTCATTCACCCACTTTCAATGTCAGGAGTCAGGAGTTAAGTGTGAAAAATAGATGATGTTTGCGTCTAATTCAACCAGATCACTTCTTATGTAAATATTATGATTACAAATACCTTTTCAAGGAAATACTATAATAAAACTTAATAATTGTTTCTGGCTGATGTGAGACTGCACTTTCAGTTTGCTGCTGTATTTTATAAAATAAAATAAAATTTAAATTATGGTTTTGTTTGGAATAATTACTTGAGAATAATAATTATGATTGGGATCCAAAATAATACCTAACCTAATCCTAATCAACGTAAAAACCTAATAACCGGTTTTTACTTTAAAAAGAAAAAACCGGTTATAACCGGGAGAAAATAACAACCGGTAAAACCGGTTATTGTGAAGTAAAAAACCGGTTTTAGGTTTAAGCTGGTAGGTTTTTCCCATCCCTATCGTATACCTGTATACTCGTATACGTCAAAAACGAAGTTTGAGAATAAAGAGACTTGGTAGTTTTTCTCCTCTTAATTGCGTTCTCTATTAAGCTTGGCGATCAATATGGTAAATTTCTCTTTGTTCTGGGCTTGATGAGTTAAGTCATTTCCTGTTGTGTGGGTCCAATCTCTAATGTTTCGTAGTCAAGATTTTTTCTTTCTTCCTATACCCCTTTTACCTTCGATCTTGTCTTCTAATATTACCTGGAGCTGCTCAAACTCCCTATGGCTCATTAGCAGTCCTAGATATGACATCTTTCTAATTTTGATAGTATTGACGGATGTGTATTCATTCTTTTCAGTACTTCTTCATTCGTAGTACTGCTGGTCCAGCTTATTCTTAACATTCGGCGGTACATCTGCCAAATATGTACATTTCGAGTCAATTCAATTAGTTGACGTCATACTGTTTTAATGTCCAAGTCTCACAGCCATATAGTAATAGAGACCACACGTAACACTTTAGTGTTATCAATCTTATTTTGACTAATAGCTTAAGGTTACATTGCATTTTACCTATGTTCATTAAACCATACCTTACTATTTTAATGCGTCTTCTAATTTCTTTTGAGTGATCTAGTTGACAATTTAGCTCTCTGCCCAGGTATATGAAGCTTTGGGAACTCTGAAGGGCGATACCATTTATTTGTATGTTGAGTGTAATTTTTTGTTAATGGGGGTTTTTGTGGAGTACCATAATTTTGGTTTTGGAAAATTTAATGTCCAAGCCCAGCCTGTGATTTTCTTCTGATAATAATATTATCAATATTTTTAATTGGTTTTCTGTTTCCGGTAATACTACGGTGTCATCGGCATATCTTACAGTGTTAATGACGATTCCATTAACTCTGGCACCTTCAGGGTGATCTTCAAGAGAAGCTCTGACCACATGTTCGGCATATACTTTAAATAAATGGGGGGAGGGGCAAAATGCACAGTTGACGCACTCCTCGTCCTATGTTTATGTAATTGGTGTTTCCGTTCTTTGTGTCCTATGTGGTTCCATTACTTGGTAGTGGTCAAACGAATTATAAGAAAAAATAAAAGAGAAGAGAAAATTATATAAAAAGTGGCAAATGTTAAAAGCTATACGCTCACCAAAAAGAAGCGAAAGTAGCAGTGGCAAAAGCTAAACCAGAGGCATATATAAATCTATACGATCAACCTGACACCAGGGAAGACGAAACAAAGACGTATAAAATAGCTATGGTAGGGGAGCCCAAACGGGGATTTTTACAGTTACTCGAGCGCGTCAGATTAGCATATGGGGAGAAACCTGGTACCCTGCATATGTACCTCTACCATATATTGGCTCTTAACACAGGGGAGTTCGTTAAGGGGGGCCCGAAAAAAAAATCTATCCTTAAAAAAACTCGAAATTGTCAGATTAAGATAAGGTAAGTTAAGTACATGCAAAAGAGTGTATATTTCAAAAATCTGACGATTTGAGCCGGGCGTAAGGAAATAAGTGAGTCCCAAAATTTCACAAGAAAAAAGCGAATATTTCGCGAAATGAATGACAGATCGAAAAACTAAAAAACATGTGTCCAATATTTTTTAAAAATCTATCGAATGATGAATGATACCAAACACGACTTCCCACGGAGAGGGGTGGGGGTAAATTTAATGTTTTAAATACTTATCCCGCGATATTTCGCGAAATGAACATCAGATCGAAAAACTGTAAAATACACTTATTAAACATTTTTGAAAAATCTATCGAATGACACGACCCCCCGTGGATGTGGGGTGGGGGGTTACTTTAAAATCTTAAATAGGAGCCCTCATTTTTTATTGCAGATTTGGATTCCTTACGTAAAAATAAGTAACTTTTATTCGAAACATTTTTTCGAATTATGGATAGATGGCGTTATAATCGGAAAAAACGATTGTTGGAAATGGAAAATTAATTTAAAAAATGGCAAGCGCCCACTAAAATGGAAAACTTTACTTAACTTTTTTTGGTTTTAGGACCTACTCTTCACAACCCAATAGGTCCCCAAAGCGCTCGAGTGACTGCACATTTAGCATACTTTGCTCCCCTACCATAAACAGAGAGCAAAAAAAGCAAAATTTTGATCAGGTTAGATGTATCCGAGATGAAAGTAATAAAATACTAATTCACAAAAAGGATATCAAAAAGAAATAGAAAAACTACTTTGACAGTTTATTAAATGAATAATTTTACAGAAAACCAGTTTTAACTTAACGGAGGCAGTAACAGCAGTGATCACCAAAATAACAAACAAGGAAGTACCTTAAGTACTTCAAAAAATAAGAAAAGAAAAGCAGTTAGACCAGATCATATTCCTGGGGAAGTCTGGAGTTTATGAGGAGAGACAGGAACAAGTTGGCTAACAGGTTTATTTAACGGATTTATGGAAGTTGGACAAATGCCAGACGAATATGCCAGTGCCTATATTAGTATACCTGTTTACAAAAACAAGGAAGATATACAACAATATACAAATTACAGGGCCATGAAACCGGTGAATAACAACAAGTGTTAGAACAGGTGTGGGAGAGACTGATAAATGTCATGTGAAAATAGGACTGCACTAAGGATTGATGTTTATTTAGTCCTTATTTTTTATTTTTAGTTTCGGATCAGATAACAGCATCACATCAGATAAAGTATCTATGCTGATGATGTACTGTTAGTAAAAAATAGTGAAAGTAATTTAGAACAAAAAGGATCAGTGGAGACAAGCTCTTGAGGAAAAATGTTTAAGATTTAGGAGGACAAAAACAAAGTATTTGGAAAGTTCATTTAACGATGGAGTTACTACAAATAAAATGATATCTTTGGATGGTGACATGCTTGTGAATAATAATAGTTTTAAGTAGGAGAGCAGGGGGCTAGTAATAACAATTTTCATAAAATCAAATATATCTTGACAGCTATTTTCCCAATTATCACTAATTAACACATTCGCGGTCATGACTGCATATGAAGTCATTTACTCCATAAGAATACGTGTATAAAATGACAGCGTGTCCGCGAATGTGTTAAACACTAAACGCTAGTTTAACTCTTTCTGAATAAAATTGAACTGAAGAAAAGCTAAGAAGACTTATTTTTTTAATCAACTAGCATTTTACCAAAAAAAGTGCATTGTTACAACTTACCCCGCGCTTGGGGCTAGTTGTAACATCTATTGGGACAGGTTGTAACATTACGAAAATTAGAATTTTTTGGAATGTTTCGAAGAAAATATCAACGTTGGTCCTGTTGAAAGATGTTGCTCGACTTAATAAGGTGGCTTCTGGTGTTCTTAAATATAAATGTAGATTTCTACGCATAAAATTTGGGACCCAATCTGGACCAACTGTATAATTTTGATACCAAGAAGAAGGAAGTTGCTTAGCACTGAGTTTCACAGCATACTGGTAAGATAGTTTTCGCATCTTCATGGGAATTAGTCCAAAATATACTTCGGTGCACTTCAGAATATACGAAGTCATTTTACTTTCTTCTTCGGCTGTAAAAACTATCCCTGGTTTAGTACAGCCCACTTGTAGAATCTTAATGTTTTTTTTCTATATCGTTATAAAAATACATGACACAGTCCGTGCTGTTTTACTTGCTTGCTTTATGCTACATTGATTATCTAAAATTTCCGCTGAACCTAACTCGTAGACTTCATTTCCTGGCTTTGAGTTGCCCTTTCTGATTTTATTTTATGTTGTCTCGTTCTGGACTATTACTAAACTAAATAAGTAATACGTTTTTATATTGTAGATCATAAATTTAGTAAGATTCAGCGCAATTTGTAACATGTTACAACAAGCCCCAACGTTTTGTTACAACGGGAAATATACGGAGATGCATGCAGTAGAATTAGGGTTGGATGGATGAAGTGGAAGGAAGCTAGTGGTGTGCTGTGTGACAGAAAGATTCCAATGAAGCTGAAGAGAAAATTCTATTGAACAGCCATAAGATCGGCTATAATGTACGGAAATGAATGTTGGAAAGTTAAAAAGAAAGAGGAACAACGAATGCACGTGACGGAAATAAGAACGATTAGAAGGATGAGCAACTAAGCTCATTCATCAAAACTAAGCTCACCTATCAAAATTTTTTACCTATATTTTTTTTTATAAACAAATAGGGTTTTATATTTGTAAAACTACCTTTAATTGATTGTTAACAAAATTTTGACAAAACGGCTTTCGTAAGGAAATTTCAAATAATAAATAATCAAAGTTATTTATTCTATACCCGGTATCTTGGTAAATCCGAACATTTAGTTACCACATTGTGCAATATTTTTGTTTCTTTATTTATCAACAGTGTAATTCATATGTATAGAAACCAAAACCACTTGAATATTTATTACAAACGATTTAGTTTTATTATAGGTATTGTTAATATAGATCCTTGGTTTATTAATTTATTTTGTGTAAAATAAATAATAATGTTTTCATTCAATATTTGTTTATCCAGATATTTCACTCCTACGGTCTGTACATGGTATCCCTATACATATATGTAAATTATATTATTTTGTAACCTATGTATTTTAGTTCATACCGTAGGGAAAAAAAATTAATATAGTTGTATTTATTAACATAGTACGTAGGCATTGTTATTTGTAAGCTTTATTTTTTTTTATTTTTTATTTTTAAGTGTATACTGGACAATTTATACTTATGAACGAATAATAATTTTATATGTAGTTACGTGGCTAAAGGTTCTGAACCAAGGCCAGAATAAAATAAAAAAAAAATATATGTAAATTTCCAGTATTATTATTACTTTTTTATTAATACAATATAAGGAGAGTTTAAATATTACCTTGATTACCTCCTCATTAATAACCACAACTGCTACGTTTGCTGTTAATGCAAATGAAATTGAAGTGAAAGTAAAGCTGCAAGAGGTACTCAATGAGATTAATGTATGGACGTAAAAATGGCGTAACCAACTCAATGAGATTAAATCAATGCATGCAGATTTCATGAACAAAAGAATAAATAAAACACCAATAGTATTAAATGGCCAGCTATATCATATACCAATACAGCAAAATATCTAGGCATGAATCTAGATGTCAAGCTACCATGGAAAGAATGCATCATTCTTCTGCTTCTTCTTCTTCTTCATTTATGTAGGCAGTACTACCTGTTTTTCTTCAACGGTGCCTTTCATTCTGCCCCTAAGTTTTCATTCCATCTTTTCCTTGGGCATTCTATACTTCTCCTGCCTATCGGTGACTTGTCCCTGGATATCCTTTCTATCCTTGATTCAGACACCCTGCTTATGTGCTCATTCCACTCTTCTTTTCTGTTATTTACCCAGGTATTTATATCGTCTAGCCCAAATATGCGTCTGATTTCCTCACTTCTTACCCTATCCTGTAGTCCTTTTCCAGCAATCCTTCTTAAAATCTTCATTTCGTTGGTTTCCAGATGTCTTCGTGTTTTGCTTGTATCTGGTCTTGTTTCGGCCGTGTAAGTCATAACTGGCCTAATAACTGACTTATATATTCGGGCCTTTGTTTCCAATCTTAGGTATTTGTTTTTCCAAATTGTGTCGTTTAGGCATCCGGCCGTTCTACTGGCTTTAATTATTTGGTCTTTTACCTCTTATTTGATATTGTTGTCGGCTGATAGATTAATTCCCAGATATTTGAAAGTAATTACTTGTATAATTTGATTGTCTAGCTCCAATTTGCATCTTATTGGTTCTTTGGTAATTACTAAGCTTTTTGTTTTTTGGGCTGATATTTTCATATTCATTTCTGTTGCGTTAATGTTGAACTCGTGCGATAATCTTTGTAGGTCGTCTTCGCACTCTGCTACTAACACGGTGTCATCAGCGTAACAGAGTATTTTTTATCTCTCTATTGCCCATTTTGTACCCTCTTTTTTTCTTCACTTGTTCTATTATTGGCTCCAACATTATGTTAAACAGTAGAGGGCTTAGTGAATCTCCTTGCCTGATTCCTGTGTTTGCTTCTACCAAATACATCAAATATAGAAATTTGTATCGGCTCCTTGGAAGAAAATTGGAGCTGTTCATACATAATAAGCTCATGATATGCGTTACATCAAAATGATTCAAAGTTTTCAGAAAAAGTACTGATGAAATAGAAAAAAATATATTGGAAATGCCTCCAAAAAGTACATGACTTACACAGATATCTAGGTGTGGAAATGGTGACAGATGTGATTAAAGTTTTTTGCAAAGAAGTATAAAAAGGGACTCTATCACCATGCAAACGTAGAGGCTATTCAACCCTTTGATCATCATGGAATAGTTAGAAGACTAAACAGAACTTGGAATTGGTGTAAAATCTTTTGAGTTAGTGTAAATAGTTTATGTCTAAAGACCTGTACGTGTTATAAGTGCTGTGAAGAATACCATTTGGACACAGAAGATCTAACAGTTATTTAGATTTTTTTTCTCTGATTCTAGCCTTGGTTTAGAACTAGAACCTTTAGGCACGTAATTGTATAACTTATCACTAAGTCACTTGTAATGTGTAGTGTGTATGTGTGTTGAGTAAGTGTCTTGTTACTTTGCAAAGTCGACGTCATTGTCTTTGCAAAGAGACGCTAATTGTATCCGAACGTCTGCGGTCCCTCCGGTGAGTACTATTTAGATATGTAGCTTTAAATATTTGTAATATTTATATTTCATTATTATAAGTTTCATTATTATTAGTATTGTATAGCGTGTCATGGAAATTCTTAAACAGACTTAGATTTTTGCGAACTGAAAACTCAACTAAAATTTCCATGGCACGCTACAAAATATAGATCGTCCCAAGCCTTTTTTTAAGTGCGTCACAGATTATCGAATTCTCTCTAACGCATTACAGTTGGAAGTGTCAAAAAAAACGTACCTCTGTGATTATTATAGATCGAACTTAGAAAATTATGTATTCCTTGACGGATATTTGCATATTAAAACGACTTATACTTAAAGATGTATAATTGGTTGGCGATGACAATACTCTAAATAGATAATAAATCAATGACGCGAATAAAGATAATTTGACATAAAAATAATCGATTGTTACAGTATTTTTACAATATCATATTGTAAAAAGACAATTATTGTAATTTCTAGGTTAGCATTTTTTAACGACGTAAATATAAATAATATTTTATGTCATTGGTATATTCGGGCAATGTATAGTGAAATTTGATA